>NC_136768.1:25846392-25899927 GCF_947034865.1 Barbatula barbatula | reverse complement strand
ATCAAGCACCAGAGAGAGAGAGAGAGAGAGAGAGAGAGAGAGGATGGAGGGGCGTGGCTCCTTGCGCTGCTGCAGCGAGCTTTTAACCAATGCATCACAGATAGTAAGCCCTCAGCCCAACATGCATGAATGGGGATCTAATATATACCATAACTGTGATTTACTTGTTTTATGGGACACAAAAAGACATTTCGCAGAATGTCAGAGCTGTTCTTCTTCTCAATGCCATTAAAGTGCTCAGGGGCTACCCTTGGTCCCGACGGGCAAAAAATCATTAAAGTGGTCCAGACGACCTACATTCTGTCTTCTACGAGAGCTTTGTGTGATAAACAGGCTGAACTTTGATATGTTATTCACTAAAAATACAATTTTATGACGGTCACAGTGTTTCTGAAACGTACAAAGTGCAACGGCTTGAAGCAAATCATGGTGAGATACGACGAAGGAACCTTTACCGTAGGTTCGGAAATGTATTGCAACCGCATTAAGCCATGAATGCAATATGAGACATTCCCGTTTTGCTGCGCTCATCATTGATGCGTATGAAGCGGCTCGCTTTCTTTTGTTTTCCCCTCACGTGCCCCAGGGGGAAGGGGGTCTCAAAGTCGGTTCTACGGAGCATGTGCAAGAACTAGGTCATGGGAAACACACTCGTGCTTCATGCATATACGCACAAAAATGCTACGAGTTCCTTCCTCATATTGCTGCGTCGCACATAACCAGGGGGAAGATCTATGAAGATGAATTTGAAAACATTATAAAATTGCATGGCTGTATGTGCTGTTCAATCGTCCATATTACTACGATATATGATAATAAGCGCTTTCAGAATAAAACAGAGCATTTTAGCTGTCATTAAAAATCGACCTATAAGGTTGAGACCAGCAACAAATACTGTATACAGTAAGCATGGCCAGAATAATCCAGAAGAAAAAAACCTGTATTTTGAAAACACGTTGTGGTGTGTTATGTCCCGTAGCCGTGGCGCGACCCACACATAACCCACGCTGACTCTTGCCCATTACACACACGAAAATGTTATGCCGTTCAATAGAGATGTTTTTGCATGCGGAAACACAATCGATATCCTTCTGTAACAGTCGTGAGAACACAAAGAAAAAAACTAACCCTAGAGCATCTTAGAAACACTTTATATGCAGGCGAAGATTATTTTAATGATTTTACACAATTTATTATAATCCAGAATGATCCGGGGTTATCGTTCGTCTAGGAAGCATTTTTGTCAATACCGCCTACAGCTAGCACACTTGAGCAGAAGCGAATCATAATATGCATAACGTACTAGTTAGTATATTATTCCAGTCAATATGTATAGCCCTGCAAGGGGTGAACGGACCCAAAACAAATATGAGCACCTAAACCACCTTCTCCACCTCAAACACGAGACTGATGGGATCAATCTGCGCACCGATGAAATTATAATACGAGATCAATTTATGAGAAAAAGAAATGAACGCTCTGTGACAGATTCACAAACATTCTGCCATTGCCTCACAAAGCAAAACTCACCACCTTGAGCAAATATACCATTACATAATGGATTGTGCAATGAAGAGGCAATTTACAAATGCTCGCTATTGCTGTTACGCATGTTACGGAGATGATGAATTCACTAAATGGAATTTTATTTGTAGAGAAATTAAGCCGAATAGGCCCACAGACAGCTAAAGCTAGACAAAGAAATGCCCACGGTACACAGCTAACGCTTAAGAAAATTCAAATATGCTTTGCGTGCAGTAAATGCAGCTGTTTTCAGGCTTAAGCAATTTGAGATGATGTAACTTTCATGCATTCTTCCAAAGACACCCCTTTTTGTGAAACCCTGACCTCCACAAACAAACCTAAATATTGTATGCAAAAGCCATAGAGCATTCTCTTATTGGTTAAAGCTGCAATATGTAACTTTTGCCTCTCACCAATTTCTTTAAAGCATAAATTGCAGGTTAATTTATGTAAAGACGTCGAATAGACGTTAAATTGATGTTAAACTGATGTTAAAATGACTCACGTTAAAGGGACTTCAAGAGGCATTTCCTGTTAAGGAAACTATATTAAAGCTCAAATTATATGCTTATGAATCAAGCTGTTTTTCATTTTTCTGATTTTATTACAAAAAGTAATTTTCATTACGGATAATCTCCAAAGGTGCGACAAGGTAATGTGTGTCAGTGTGTCACATCACATCTCCACAAGTACACAGGTTTGTTTAAAGGGGATGTGCAATGGCGTTTCGCGGATTCTGACTTCTTTACTATAATAACGTGTCTCTTTCTGTGATCGATACACTCCCCCAAAGTTCATATGGTTTCGGAAACTTATTTTCGAACATGAAAAACCGTTACGCAACAACTTTTCTTAGTCCCTTATTGGGCAATTCTCCCGGAGAGCAAAAGGGAAAGAAATAGCCCGCCAATGCGTCAACAGATGAGCGATAGGACGACGCGCTTACAGGAATGTCTGCGCTGTGTCGAGATTGGCTGCGCTGTTGGCAAGCTCGTTACTCTTGCGATAGTGAGAGAAGTTGAGGTGTGTTCGTTCACTGCATTTCAGTGATGGATGTTTTATAAACGGTGGAGATCGATTGAAACTGATATGTGGCGCGGTCCCAGCGCTAAAAGAAACCGGACACGAATCACACACGGCAAGTGAAACTGAGTCATATGAACTGTGTTTTGTTGGCAATGGGTGCGCACATGCTTCCGTTACGTGTTTATGGAGTCACGGTCACTTTAATATAATGGGAGCGCTGGGGTCCTGTGTGAACCTTTTTTTTATAGACCTTTGTCCCACCCTCCCTCTGGCATTGTATATGGTTCCTGGATCAGTACCACCAGGATTTAGGTGCCAACGCATGGGCATATTTCATATCATATTGCCTTCGTCGCTTTGACCCGCCAGCCTGACAAGTGGGTCTGCATGCGGCGCCACCATGGCAGCAGAATCAGATGCTGCTTGTCGGAACTGGATTACCTATCCCTGTTGCAAGTCTTGTCTTTGGTGTATTGTGTACATGTTTTTCTCCCCACCTTCCCCATGTTATGCTTTATCTTCTTCTAAAAATACATTTCGTTGCACTGTACTTGTATGTGTGTAATGACAATAAATTGAATCAAATCAAATCAAATCAAATATTTTTCATCCATCCAACTTTCTCTGTACAGTTCCAGATCAGGGACTAGCTTTTGTACCCTGTCAGCGGAAAACAGTCAACAGAGACAGATGACATTTCTTTCTCAGATAGGATGTCTTGTAAGTAGTAGGGACAATTTATGTGTGGCATTAAAAAATGCTTACAGCACCTTTAGTCAGCTCCGATGCCACAAGCCTCCGTGTTTTACCTGAACATTCCTTTCCATCTATGTCTTTTCTTTCTCAGCATGTCCTTCTCTCTGTGTTAAGAAGTCTATCTGATGAAAGCACTTGAGGGCTGATATAATTCTCTCTCGCTGACGATAATGGAATTTAGCCATATGACGTCTTTTATTCAGTTTTCCCTCTTTGTCACTGCCTCTGCATCCCTTCTTTCTTTCTCTCACACGTTCAGGTCAAAGGTTTCCCTGTCCCTCATCCTACTGCTGTTGTTGTTACTTTTCCTTTTATATCTCGCGTTCTTTTGCTGTCGTTTAGTTTTTTCTGTCCCTCACCTTATACCTCGTTTTCTTGAGGTCCTGTTCTTTGTGTTATCGCTCTCTCTTTCTCACACCTTCCCTTTCTTTTCTACGCCTCTCCCCCATGGGTCTGGACCCAGCTGGCCTATAACACGTATTGATTGACCACGTAGAAGGAGAGTGAGGGAACACAAGAGACAAAGAGAGAAAGAGAGAGAGAGAGAGAGAGAGAGAGAGAGACAGGCCCAGCAGGCTGCAATGCACGGAGACAAAAATAGTACACCCAGGAGTTCAAACCATAGAGTGCTGGGGGGGGGTTGGGGGGGCGTGGCAGGTAGACACAGCGAGAAAAACAATGAAGAAGAATACGTTAAAGATGGCTGATGGGAAAATAACCGCAGGTAGCAGAGGGAGGTGGTACAGCATGTCTGAAATCTTGAATCAAGGTCATTTTATATCACAGTAAAGGTTTTTCACACAATTTTCCTGGTAACTTTTATTATTGATAAGCCTGTTTATGTAGCTACGCAGATGTTTATTTAATTTATATACTGTATATAAAAAATTTAAGCTTTTTCAGAACAGACCTATGACTCATTTTGGGGGTCGTAAAAAACTAAACTGCTTTATGTTGGGGTGTCTTACACCCTTTAAAAACACCTCGTCCTGGTCTGAACTTGTTTTTAGTTTTACACTCGTCAATGACTCATCATCAATTATTCAAATTTTGTGAATACCCCAGATTTTTGTCATACGGCCGAGCCCATGGTGGACTGTCAGATTAATCCGTTCGGGCTCATGAATAGTTGATTAGCTCATGGATTATGTAAAACGGTCGGTACGCTCCTTTGGATGAGAGCAAAAATATAAATAAAATTTAACAGACATTTACAGTACACCTACAGTTTGTTAGGGTACATACTTTGCTTCGGGTAATGTACTGTTTTCAAACAAGCGTTCAAATGCACAGCCCCTCGAGTACCGAGGTTTGTTAGAATGCATGTAAACTTGCGCAATGCACTGCACAGCAGGACTTGCACTGTTTTGTGCATCACGTAAGCAAGAAAAAGGGACAGCGCGAGCGAGGAAATGTATATGTGTAAGCTTGTCATTATAATCTGGGATCACTAGCCTGTCTAATCTTCTATGTTTATTTGACCCCTGTTGTTTATACTGTCGCCACGCCAACCAGTTTTAATGCTATTATGACATCACCGCGCTAGAGTAACACATGGCTTAGTACATTATGCTAATATACATTCCTACACATCACTATTCTGTCAAACAGATGTAAAACCAAACCCACATGCTAAGCCGCAAAATTCACCCAACATTCAAACTGAAGGCCCATTTCTTCCCATGTTATCCCAGAATGCCATACCCTGTGCGATGTTTGCGCTGCGCGGTGGACCTTACCGGTTTAATTGAAGAGGTCTTGGCTAGCGAAATAGGAGTTTAAATAAATTTGCCATTTCTCTCCAAGTCCTACACTCATTAAGAAACCTTTTTCTTCTTTTTTCCCGTTCCTTTTCCCCCGTTTCTTTTGTTTCAACATCCCTCCCCCCGTTCCCCTCATTAAAGCAGGACCCTGAGAGCGCCGGTCACTGCTTCTCATTTATTTTCATTCGAAACTCGCGTAGCTCCACTGAGCCTCGGCTCGACGGTGGGTACCTAGGGACAGGTCATTCTCCTAAAACACAAAAACACCCGTTTCTGCAGCACACTCGCACACACACATATCCCAGAATGCACAGTGAAAGTGGGCTGTCACCACAGCCACACACACATGACCGCCATCGCCTTGCTTTACCGCAATGAAGGCTTTCCAAACCACTAATTGCAGAGTGCAGATTTCCGGGTTTATAGCAGAAAGTCGGTAACGCTGTACGAGTGGTATTAGAAAGAAATTGTAAGCTTTTATGACAGGCCGCGAAACACGATCTGACCCGGGATCATCAGCGATTGCTTAACCCCGCTTTCGGCTTAGTGTGAGAAACAATTTCAGCCTTAGTTAAAGAATTTAACCAGAGAATAACCTCTGTTTGTCTTTTAAAATACCACACGCATATAGGCTGAGATTTAAAGCCTAATAAAGGGATAGTGAACCAAGTGTTAATACTCAGAAACCCCAAAACACTGTCTAGCTAGGCAACTCAATAGGGTTTGAGACAGATTTCCAAAAATGTTGTCTAGGTAGGTATCTCATTACATTTCGAGACTAAAATGCCCAGTAAATGTGTCTAGGTAAGCACCTCATTAGTTTTTGAGCCCATAAAGCCCAAAAGATGTCTGGTGGGCAGATTGCAAAGTTTTCAAACACAGCTATAGAAACAGCCAGACCGTAAACGGCACAACAAAAGATTTATCAGAGGTGTTCAACAACAGAAATGTAACACCTTAGCAGCAATCGTGATTGTAGTCATTGTATTTTAAGACATCATTACGGTACATTCAGGCTCAGATGGATTGAAGATAGGCATAGCGACATAAATCGATGCGAAGCCGCAGCATACGAAGCATTACATCAAATGCCAGGGGCACGTGCAATAGATTTATTTGGGTCGGCATATTGGGTTGTCCTATATATGCGACGCTTCATGCAATGTCATAAATCACTCCGATTTGTCAACAACAGCAAACGCTCTAAAAGTGTCAAGTGGATGAACAGACCCCAGTCGTGTTAGGGTGCAATAACAAACAGACGTCATATTTCTCTCAATCGCGTGTGATTGTTATGCATTTCAGTGGGCACACACTTGCACCAAGCCATTTGCCATTTCTTATTGGAGGTTGTTGAGTTATGAGCGAGTTGGGTGTGTGAGAGAGCAGAAGACCTGACACCAGTCATGGGAGAGATTCATGCTCCTTAGGGGACTATTTTAAAAGCCATTGAGCACGAGCACAGTGAATGAGTTAAAGGCCATAAATCTGCTGTTTAAACCAACATGGCCGCCTCTCCGGCTCAACTAATGCCCTCACACCCCATTACACTCCACACATTAAACACCAGTGTTATTAACTGCCTGTAGTCCTTGGAATAAAAACAGCACGGGCTGATTAGCACCCTTCTCCTGCGCTTCTTAAAAATGACGAGAGATGAGAAAAGAGGAAAACAAGCCATGAAGTGAGTGACAGCCTCATTGTCGGGGCGTCCCATTGTTGATAGCGCTTTTAACGCTGCCCACTCACCATTCCCCCCACTCCCCCTCCAAATCCATTCGCTGGAGAGGCGTGCAAACAAAAGCAGACATCTTTCTAGTGGCGGGACGGGGCTTAACCCCTCCTGCTCATCTATCTCTCTTTGTTTAATGTTATTATTACATCCAAATAAACTCAGGTTGTATGTTCTTGCAACTGTTTGCGCATGTAACCGCCCATAAAAGCGCTTTGTGGGATGCAATAATACACATTAAGATGATCGCAGTAAGTACACAAAGACGTTTGTAACAAGTACGGCCAGCGATTTGCATTTTCCATACACAATTTGCATTCGCAGTTGTAGTCTCAAGACAGGTTATGTCTCTCGTTTTCTCGCGAACGCACGCATGATCCCGCATGCGCGCTGGGTACGTGATAAACGCGCACCTCCGCGGGCACAAACACATGTCTGATGGCTGTATCAACTCTTTAGTTTTTGAGAGGCTACAACGGCAGGAAAGAGACGTGGAGAATTATACAAGCTGTGAATTTTTACGACTGGGACGACAAGAACAGGCGGTGCAGCGCAGTCAGGATCCCGCAATTTGACAAATCTGCATGCACTCAAACGGCCTATGGACGGCATGTCAGCAAACCTCGCCTACAAAACCACAGGGCTGCCGTCAACCAAACATTCCTGAAACATCTCACCGCGAGCCTGCAGCTACAATCCTTCCCACACTAGTGTGGGTGCGCGCGCATGCATGTCTTTGTGTATTGTCCGGGGACGGCTTTACCTCAGTAGCAGTTCCTCTGTGCTCCTCATGGAGACAGGGTTGTTTACCGTGGATGGGTATCGCATGCTGTCCACACACACACTCGGCACAAAGCCCAGCTCAGACGAGTGCTCCAACATCGTCGTAACTCCAAACGCAAGCACGCACTACACGCACACGGTCCTTGTGCTGTGGTTGAGGCGGGTGTGCGCTGGCCCTTCTCTCTGGTGTCTGAATCGCTCGCTCTCGCTCACTCACTCGTTGTACCACTCCCACCCACCCTCATCGGCTCCCTCCTTTCCTCTCCTCTCCACTCCTCCCTCCCCCCTTCCGTCTGATTCACTGGGCTGTGATAACCCTTTCTGACAGCTCATGTTGTTTTTGGGCCAGAGCTAGAGCTGTTAGCCTGGTTCTTGCTAGCGTTGAGAAGCCTGCTGTTGGATGCCCCGAGTCCCCGAGGACAGCTCGTATCTGGTCTCACCCATCTGTACAAGTCGAACGAACAAACGATAGACTGGATTTCAGAAAAGTGCTTGGTTACGAATCGTGTTCTGAAGGAAGTCCTGTCCGTCTTTTTCCCACATTGTTTGGCAAATATAATGCTATTTTCATTATACGCAACTAAGTACCATCCCATCAGAAGTCAAGACGAACATAACGCATAAAAAAACTGAACACAAAACTGTGTTGCCAACTATTTTCATGGAAAAGAAGCCTGCTTGCTAAGTGGCTAAATGATGTTAGATGCTGTCACGCTGATTACATGCAAATTAGCATTAGCAGCATCAGTATGTCCCTCTTGCACTCACTTATACGGAAAAATAACTGGCCATTGGAAACGCTGTTTTTGACATCACCCTTGTGGAGCGGTATTGGCGACACCGGTATCTATAACGGTGTCTTAAACAAAGGTTGCAAATGGATCTGAAGTTACATCTAGCGACAAAATCGCTAAATTTGCAAGACTGAAGCAAAATCGGAAGGCATGAACATTGCTTAGTGACAAAAAATGAGTTTTCTGGCTGCTAAAAAACGAATAGCTCAAAATTATTAGCTTTCCGTGTTTTTCGATTAGTCCGAAAAGTGAATAACTTCATTGGGGTTACACAAACAGTGGTTTTCCTTTCCTGCTGTAAAAGAGTAATGAATTAGAAAGGGATCTCCTTCAGACATTTCGTTGATGTCATTTGGTTTCGTGTCTCAAAGCTGCAATCTGTACGTCTTTGTTATAGTAACCATAAGTTCAGACATAACATGCAATTTTGTACTTAAGAAATGGTGTTTTGGGACTGTTGAAGTTGAACTGTCAATACTAATGCACAACAAAAGAGATCTTAATATTTCATCAAATTGAACTGGACGTCTTGAGTGTAGTTATTAATTTATTTTTATAAAGAGGCTTACGAGCACCATTGTTTTGATGAATTAGTCTGTTAGTGGGAAAGCAGAACGTCATCAGGGATGTGGATTAGTTTAACTGAGGCTCCGGAACATGTGTTGTTCCAAGAAGCCTATTTCGCCTCCCAACGGGCACATTTTGTTGAAAAGTTAACTCGTGTGAAAATAACCTCGTCTTTGCTCTTTATTTTTCCAATCTGCACTTACCTCTCCATCTCTCTTTCTTTCCCTCTGTTCTGGAAAAAAATACATTTACATCGTTTCTCTTTTAAATGTCTCCTCCTTTCACAAGTTTCTCACTCCCTCTCCCCTTTCCAAATGTCTTCCAGATCTGCCTGTTTAAAAATGCATTTTGTTTATTACGGCTCATGAAAGTTTCATCGCGAGAAAAACACATCAGAGGATCAAGGGCACCGATTCATTAAAGGACAAAATTTCGTGTTGCACCTTTGCGCGCCTGGATATTCCATAACACTTGCGATAATTGCCAAAGTAATTTGTTTACCAAACACCTGCTATGCAGATTTGCCCCATTATATGTCCTAAAAAGTTATTTATTGAAACAGAAGGCTTCTCGTTGGCTTCAAAAATATGTTTTCTACCGGATATGCGTCTCTCATTGACCATACTGATTTTCAATTATGGATGTCATGCAAATAAAATTGGTTAGGAGCGTAAAATATCCAGTTTGGGATGTCTCTCCTTTCCATCTGCCACCTCCTTTTCTTGCTCCGTCTTTCCCTAACGTCAGCCCCCCGCCACTCACATACGAGCTTGTCGTTGTCAATGTAACGGTTGTCCAGCAGCAAGCATTTCTGAGTGGCAAGCATACAGCCACATTTGAGCAGGCTGGACGAAAATGCCAAATGCATTACCAGTCAATTTTAATTGACACCGTTTTTCAATGCAATTTGCGAGAGTGTTTGCATACAGCTCCTTGGTGATCAAAGAGTCTCTTTTTTGCCATTTGTTTTGCGACGAGCGAATCTACACGTCCGTCTCCGTGAGAGCGCGAGTCGAGTTATTGCTGGCATCCATAGAGAAATGATATGCCAGACAGGATCCCTGCTTTCCTGTGATCTCCGGCGAAGGCATTTGATTAGCTGTGTCTGAGACAGATGCCTAATCACAGTCAATTGCCTTAGTCCGTTGGGCCCATTATAAGTGATTTGCGCAATATTTAAGATTAACAAAAAGGAAACTGAGAAGAGACGAGTAGAGAAAAGAACAGATGAGAAATAATGAGACGAGACAAGAAGAAGCTCCTTGAGAAGAATGGAGAAAACATGAGACAAATGAGGTAAGAGACGACTAGGGAAGGTACCAAAATGCATAAGGAAACCGAGTGCAGGGAGACGGGGTGAAAATAAATGATATCTCTGCATGCACAGACACAGAGGCCTGGGACGATGTGCACATCACACACAGACAAATCATGTACAGTACGTCGCACAAACACAACGTCCTCTGCCAAGTCACTTTTTGTATTAACACTTACTAACAGGATCTTTATTCTCTTTGCCTGGTCTTAATTTTCTGATTGTCTATTTATCGCTACTGTAGTCAATGTACAAAGTGTGTGTTCCTTAAGGGTGGCTTAAAAGCTCAATGCCCAATTGCTTCTAACCAACAGGCCTTGTCCCAACTCATACATGTTTAATTTAAAATGCATCTTTTTCTCTCTATTTTGGCCTTCCGTCAAATAAACACAAAGTTTATTGGACAACTGCATTTTTGTGTCGAAGTGTGTGCTTGTTTTTGATAGTGTTGTTAAAGTCCCCGTGAACCGGATTTGTGATCGTTTTTTTCTTTGGTATTCTGATGGAATTTCGAATAAGCAAATCAAACAACGACACGCGTGGCTTGTTTTTTCATCGCGATTTGATGAATAAAAACAGCGGTAGCGGAACTGGCAGCAGACTGGCAGTCGAAGGGGAGGAGTTAACTGATGCCCCGTACAAGCCGTCTAACTTCCGTCATTTCAGATGGATAGTCACTAGAGGGCGGAAGTGCATTTTCAGATTTTAACCGAACATTATGAGAGCACATGAATTTTAATATGAGAATGACCCACACTATTGAGCTATTTACAATAAACGATGCAATATTTAATGACAAATAGCAAATGTAATTATTTTAATTCACCAAGACTGTAAAAAGTCTTAACAGTCAGTTTTTACATACTTGCACAGAAAACTGAATGTGTACGTAGCTGTGGAACGCAAAAAAACTCGCTATTGCAACTTTGTTTTGTTGTATTACTCAAAAACATCTTACCTTATCGTCTGTCTATTTAAAAAAAAACTCTGCATTCCTCTATATTGCCATGGCATTTCAAAGAAGCGGGAAAGAAAATAAACGCCTGACAGAAATGACACATGTCACAACATCTTATGTTTAACTCATGCACAATACAGAGATGTAAGTCTTTTCAGGAAAATGCAAGTGTGGACGAACATTTTTAGACAAAAATACCGTTTTCAAATGTATCCGGATTAGTACAAACATCCTAAAATCATTCCAAAGTGCCAAACATCGCACCAAAGGATCTTCAAGAAACAGACGTAAAGGGACGTACAAACAGTTCATGTGTTCACTAACACAGAAAATAAACAGAATGCACAACCCAGGATTGTTTAAATACCTTCTACGTTTATTCATAACTAGGATATTATTAGGACACAAAATATTAAAGTAGGTGCTCCGGTTTCCCCCCCCCCTTTAGTTAATTACTACAATCGCCCTTAGATGTGTAGGTGTGGGTATGAATGTGTGTGTGTCTGTGAGTGCGATGCACCGGCCATCTATCCTTGGTGTATCCCGCCTCCGGTCTAAGATACTGGGATAGAGTCCAGCCCTCCCATGACCCTGCAGGGGTCAATCGAGTTGGGAGAAGGGTTGAATATTGTCCACAGTTGCACTGACTATCGTAAAAATGGCCGCTTACTTGGACAGTCAGGTTTGTTTAAAGATTAATCCTTGCAATTGTGTGACAATGTATGAATAACACAAACAGAAATCCAGAAGTTCACATAAAGTATGTCGAGCAGGTCATCTCAGCATAATTCACATAAGCTCTGTCTTTATTATTAAATGTTAAAGCCTTAAAGAGATGGAATATCAAAGGAATATCTCGCTGGGTAAAGGGACAGATAAAGAGAGAGGGGCAGACAGAAATGTTTGGTGTTTTGTCTGAATATTTGAATTATTATTATTATTATCAGAATGATGTGATGTTAGCGCTGTGTGGTTTCACCTATTCATAGCGCAGTTGGCTTTTCCTGACCAGAAGTCCACTTACATTTCTGGAGCTTTAGGTCGTTTTTGTATCTCTGTGGGTCTACAGCTCTCATCTATATCAAAATTTTATCAACACGGGACCCTCGGAAAAAATGAAGACCCTCAATTCATTCCCTCTCTCTCTCTCTTTCTCTCTCGTGGTTCTGCAGGAGAAATGCACCAAAACGCAGATGAATAATTTAGATTTTTTCCCCCCAAAGAAAAATCTTGACGCAGCAGTTTAGAAGGAAGAGCTCCTATGAAACTTGCATTAGAGACACAGGTTCACAATCAGACTGCTGATATGAAGAATTAATCTCGTCTTAGAGCGCTCACATGAAAGCGTAGCGCCAAATTGTTCTTAAGTTCGAGGCGTTCGGATAACCGTATTACGGGGATGAGATGAGATAGATCTCCCATTGTTCTTGGGAAAATTGTATTATGGCCAATCGAACACAAACACTGCCCCCTTTTAATTTTAAGACAGCCAATCAGCGGAGATTAAAGACACAAAGACCCATGAATGGTGGCAAGAGTGAAGCGCTCGATGAGCGTTTATGTCAACGTGACTATTCATGAGGCGGTTGCTAGGGGATCAAAGGTTTGGCAGGAACCGTGCATGTGTGTATATATGTGTGTCTAATGAAAAGAGAGAAGCTTGTAATAAAGTAAAGAGCTTGTTAGTCTTTGAATATTGGTTTGTCTCGTGAACTGTGTAGTGGAGATCTACATAGGAATTGTGTTGACCGCACAAGTTAAAGCTGAAAACTGTCCCGTAAACAAAACCCTCCAATCTGGCACAACCCAATACTGTAAGCAACAACTAACATTGCTCACACTTGCAAATAGACCCAAATGCTTAAATTCAGACAGGTTCTGACTCAAAGGTAAAAGTAGTTTGGTTTGCATACACAAAATAAATATGTTAAAAGTTTAACTACCGTACAACGTTTGTTGCAACGCACCTTGTCGGAGAGGCGGGTACAAGTTCCTACCCAATTTCGAACCGTCTTCCGTGCTTTCTCTAAATTTAAAGTGCTCTATACTTTACGAGTGGGGACTTTTTGCGGCGGGTTTAATTGTAAAAAGGACAAATCGAAAACAAACAACTGCGCCGAATGATTCTTACCCTCGATCTATCACACACTCACCCGCCCAAACTTCAGAGCGGCACGTAGAGTACTACAGCCAGTCGGGCATGTTCTATTTTCAGCTATTAGCAGACAGAAATTAATTTGTCACCTTCCATTAGAGGCCTGATTCTGGAGTTCTGTCTCCTCAATTATTTCCTCAATGAACACACACATCCACACACGCACAGCAAAAGCCATTTGGCACCACTGTTTATAGGGAAAAATGTTTTCCTAGGATAAATGAATGTTTTTTCTACATTGTCATTGAATTTCAGGTCCATATTTGAACTCTTTGTGCGGGACAGCGTGTGTGCGCGCTTTCAAAGGGAAATAGGGACTATTGTGTCTGTGTAAGCACTTCAAAGCCAGCACAGTCTCTCTAAGAAGGACAGAAAACAGAAGAGGTAGAGAATCTGTTCATTAGGATGCTAATGAGAGAGAGAGAAAACGTTCTTCTTTCTGGGTATTTTTGGGTATGAAGAAGCATCAAAATAATCTAAATATTTTCCGCTCTCCGTAAGGAGCTGTCAACATCGTGATTTTGGCTATGAAACATCCACCTCAAAGTTATGCCCAGAACAATACATGTTAAAAGAGTTATTTTCAGCCCACTTACTGTATAATCCTACGTCGCGGAAATACAAACCGTTTCTAAAATAGAAATGGCCGTTGCTCGTCGCGCAGCCCGGTCGCAGCTGGTTCGGACAAAACCTCTGATTAACATGGAAAAGATGGCCTTTTACCGCGTGTCGCAGCGCCGCGTCTGCCTGGGACATGATGCAAGACTTATTTGTTTCCCAACCCAGAAAGCAGGTACACATGTAAGATGTCTGCCAAAGATCTGGAGACCTAGACCCTGGAGACCATAAATTCTGATTCAAAAACATCTTGTAGATGTCTGTTACATACAACGGGAGACATTTTAGTGAGGTTTTGCAGCTGTCGATGCAGACATCAAATCGACGTCTCCCAGATGTATGTGTCATTAGGGAAACGAGTACGATGTACTTTACGCTACGTTAAATTGAAACGTTCCACCCTTCAAATTCTGAATCGAATGAGTGGCTCATCCGGTTACTTGAAGTGCACTTCTCTTTAGGAATCTATACACAATGTGAAGAACATATGTTTGCGATTTGAGATGCGTCTATGCTACCATGCTAACGTTAGCTACACGTCAAATCGTGTGCAATACATAACACAAGTATGCCACAAGGGGTGCTATAAGCATAATCTTCAGTTGTCAGTTAAAAGAACCCTGTCTGAAAACGAACACTTGTTGATGAATTACACTGACATTTAAAGGACATTTTATTTACTGAGTACTTAGATTTGCTAGAACCAGATTAATGAAAGAATTGAATTTAGGCGCGCGTTTGAAATGCATCTGCTGCACATTTCTATCAGTCATACCTCAGAAATGAAGAGTTTATTTTGCTCTCTTGACAGCTAAAAGGAAGCATTCCTCTGGGAATGAGGCTCTCAAACTGACACTCAGGTCTGCACTGGTTCACTTGCTGCGAGTATGTCTGTGTGTTGCCTGTGTGTTTAGACTCTTAAATCCTTTGGAGATCCTCTACTCCAAATTAATTTGCATTCAAAAAACACTTTGTTTGATGGGCATGTGAGTGTTAGAGACTGTGTGCAATCGTAGTGTGTGTGTGTGTGTGTGTGTGTGTGTGTACGTCAGGTTAATGGGTTACACACTAACTGGTCAAACTCGGTAGGGGTTTTTGCCGATTGATGGACCTGTCTGGGCTGTGAGCGTTATCTCTGTGGACAGTTTATTTTACGGAGTGGATTTTTCTAAATAGAAAGACAAAGTGAGAGGATAGCCTAGAAAGTGAGAGATGTTCTTCTATAGGCTCTTTGAACTCACAACATCCTATCCTCTACCAAAAACTTTACAAAACCATACGATTTGGTCATCATTTACTTCAAATCTCCAAAAGTGTTCATGTCGCTCAATTCTTAGTAATGCAAAGGTCATGTGTTCGAACCCCAGCAGACAAAACGCTTTGGATAAAAGCGTCTTCCAAATGTATGAACATATATAAACACGTGACAGCAGCACCAACCCTGTTGAAAAAAACTGCATATGCTGGGTAAGGTGTGTTTTGATGCTGGTTTGACCAGCTTAAACCAGCACATGACCCGCTAAGGACCAACACATGACCAACTAAAACCAGCACATGACCAGCTAAGGACCAACACGTGACCAACTAAAACCAGCACATGGCCAGCTAAGGACCAACACGTGACCAACTAAAACCAGCACATGGCCAGCTAAGGACCAACACACGACCAACTAAAACCAGCACATGGCCAGCTAAGGACCAACACGTGACCAACTAAAACCAGCACATGGCCAGCTAAGGACCAACACGTGACCAACTAAAACCAGCACATGACCAGCTAAGGACCAACTAAACCAGCACATGACCAGCTAAGGACCAACACATGACCAACTAAAACCAGCACATGGCCAGCTAAGGACCAACACGTGACCAACTAAAACCAGCACATGGCCAGCTAAGGACCAACTAAACCAGCACATGACCAGCTAAGGACCAACACATGACCAACTAAAACCAGCACATGGCCAGCTAAGGACCAACACGTGACCAACTAAAACCAGCACATGGCCAGCTAAGGACCAACACGTGACCAACTACAACCAGCACATGGCCAGCTAAGGACCAACACATGACCAACTAAAACCAGCACATGGCCAGCTAAGGACCAACACGTGACCAACTAAAACCAGCACATGACCAGCTAAGGACCAACTAAACCAGCACATGACCAGCTAAGGACCAACACATGACCAACTAAAACCAGCACATGGCCAGCTAAGGACCAACACGTGACCAACTAAAACCAGCACATGGCCAGCTAAGGACCAACACGTGACCAACTAAAACCAGCACATGGCCAGCTAAGGACCAACTAAACCAGCACATGACCAGCTAAGGACCAACACATGACCAACTAAAACCAGCACATGACCAGCTAAGGACCAACACGTGACCAACTAAAACCAGCACATGACCAGCTAAGGACCAACTAAACCAGCACATGACCAGCTAAGGACCAACACATGACCAACTAAAACCAGCACATGGCCAGCTAAGGACCAACACGTGACCAACTAAAACCAGCACATGGCCAGCTAAGGACCAACTAAACCAGCACATGACCAGCTAAGGACCAACACGTGACCAACTAAAACCAGCACATGGCCAGCTAAGGACCAACACGTGACCAACTAAACCAGCACATGACCAGCTAAGGACCAACACGTGACCAACTAAACCAGCACATGACCAGCTAAGGACCAACACATGACCAACTAAAACCAGCACATGACCAGCTAAGGACCAACACATGACCAACTAAAACCAGCACATGACCAGCTAAGGACCAACACGTGACCAACTAAAACCAGCACATGGCCAGCTAAGGACCAACACGTGACCAACTAAACCAGCACATGACCAGCTAAGGACCAACACGTGACCAACTAAACCAGCACATGACCAGCTAAGGACCAACACATGACCAACTAAAACCAGCACATGACCAGCTAAGGACCAACACGTGACCAACTAAAACCAGCACATGACCAGCTAAGGACCAACTAAACCAGCACATGACCAGCTAAGGACCAACACATGACCAACTAAAACCAGCACATGACCAGCTAAGGACCAACACGTGACCAACTAAAACCAGCACATGACCAGCTAAGGACCAACTAAACCAGCACATGACCAGCTAAGGACCAACACATGACCAACTAAAACCAGCACATGGCCAGCTAAGGACCAACACGTGACCAACTAAAACCAGCACATGGCCAGCTAAGGACCAACTAAACCAGCACATGACCAGCTAAGGACCAACACGTGACCAACTAAAACCAGCACATGGCCAGCTAAGGACCAACTAAACCAGCACATGACCAGCTAAGGACCAACACGTGACCAACTAAAACCAGCACATGGCCAGCTAAGGACCAACACGTGACCAACTAAAACCAGCACATGGCCAGCTAAGGACCAACTAAAACCAGCACATGGCCAGCTAAGGACCAACACGTGACCAACTAAAACCAGCACATGACCAGCTAAGGACCAACTAAACCAGCACATGACCAGCTAAGGACCAACACATGACCAACTAAAACCAGCACATGACCAGCTAAGGAACCAACACATGACCAACTAAAACCAGCACATGGCCAGCTAAGGACCAACACGTGACCAACTAAAACCAGCACATGGCCAGCTAAGGACCAACACGTGACCAACTAAAACCAGCACATGACCAGCTAAGGACCAACACGTGACCAACTAAAACCAGCACATGGCCAGCTAAGGACCAACTAAACCAGCACATGACCAGCTAAGGACCAACACGTGACCAACTAAAACCAGCACATGACCAGCTAAGGACCAACACGTGACCAACTAAAACCAGCACATGGCCAGCTAAGGACCAACACGTGACCAACTAAAACCAGCACATGACCAGCTAAGGACCAACTAAACCAGCACATGACCAGCTAAGGACCAACACATGACCAACTAAAACCAGCACATGACCAGCTAAGGACCAACACATGACCAACTAAAACCAGCACATGGCCAGCTAAGGACCAACACATGACCAACTAAAACCAGCACATGACCAGCTAAGGACCAACACGTGACCAACTAAAACCAGCACATGACCAGCTAAGGACCAACACGTGACCAACTAAAACCAGCACATGACCAGCTAAGGACCAACTAAAACCAGCACATGACCAGCTAAGGACCAACTAAAACCAGCACATGACCTGCTAAGGACCAAGGACCTCAGCTCAAGCACCAAATCCTCTAAAAATGTTCTCAAAGCAAGTGTAATAAACTCCTATTTGCTCTTTAACTCGGTGTGTGTATGACAGGCCACTCTTGCTGTCGAACTGATTTGCCATTAAGGTCTGAGACACCATACACACACATACACATCCTCACTGTCACACTGCCATTTCCTCCACCCTGATCTCATAAATATGAATCCCCTGTGAGCTCATTAGCATGGCCACACTGTGCACCACTGCCATCTAGTGAGACACTACCTCTCATGAATATTCAGCGCGTGGGGGGGGCCCCGCGGTCATTAGCGGAGAAAGATCTGAGACAATAACCCAATCAGGAATGAGAGACGGGACTTTGTGTGCGAATGTGTAATTAAGCAGAGCATTCAGACTCATTCTGAGCATCTCTACGATTAGAACCTTTCGCTTATTCATGCGGACCGTCGGTTAGCTGAACAACAAACGCAAATATTTTTGTGAAATGTCCAAAAATATGCATGAATGAATGCTTAATAGGAAGCGGATTTCACAAGAAATGCATTAGTGACGTTACAAAGTGTTCGCTTTGGTTTTAGCAGCTTATGAAGGATGTTCTCTATGTAGTGGTGACGTTTTTGGATTTGCTTGTAAATGCGCATTGATAAAACGTCGCATGCACCAGTTGTAGGGGGCTATGGGCGTTTTTCTGTGCGTACGTAATGTTAGGCAGATGTTTCCTCGATCCTGCACATCTGTGAGGTATTAGGATTGTTAGTAACAGTAGGGCAGAGCTCCAAGGTCTCATGCCTCATATCACTCGGTATACATAAGGCCTCACCGTGGAGCTCTTCCAGGGGCCTTCCCATAAAGATGGAGATGGGGCTCCGTGGTGCATCTAGTGCAAAGAGCTGCGTAACGAACCCCTTAAAAGGCCTCACCTCAGGTGGCTCATTCAGAGTTTCGCAATATGAGACAAACCCCAATGGGCCATCATGAAATGTTAGTTATGATGAGAAACGATATGGCTGTTTGCAGAACTTGACCAAGCTAGAGCATATTTAGATAATTTTTTATCAATTATGTCGTTTACTTGTTTAATGCATGTACACTTACGTATGGCATGAGGCGTATACAAAAAACGCACCATCTGGAAAGGCTTTTATGCTATTTTAAACGTCAAAGATATCATATAAAGACAGTAACGTCATACGTTGCGTAAACATCTGCTCAATGTCGTCAAGCATCTGGCAGAAACCATTTAAATGACGGTTTGCAGATGCGCAAACGCAAAAAGAAAGACGTTTGAGTTTTTTACAACCTATGTTTTCTGGTGTTTTGGGCGAATGTTTAAGAATGAGGACTACAAGTCTACTCGGTTCTCGTAGTAGTTCCTTTTAAAATGTTATTTTAGAAAACGAGGCCGGATAATCAATTTGTGAAAACAACGGTACAAAACGAGATAAACAGTCTCATTCACATTCAAAGTCCACATCTATTCACACGAGGGGCGAACCTGAGGGCTTTTCATAAACCTTGAAGGTTTACTTGCAACACCCAGGGACCTACTTTCACATCGTTTCCTACACTGTTTCTCTCTTCGTCCCTCGGAGTTAGATTATAAATAGTGTTGATCGACAGGTCTGGTTGGATGGTAATTAGAACGGTTGCTGGGGTGAAGGGGGCGGGTCAGTCTCCGTGGTGATAATGAGGCCGGGTCCCACACGACCGCCATGACGGTTCGGTAACCGCTCTCTCCCGTTGCCATCCTGGCTCCCGTAATTATCGGCTGTTTTCTCTATGAGAACATAATCGCCACGGAGAGATGCAATTAGCTGACAACCGATTCCGCCCCCCCTTCCTCTCAGCCGCCCCCCCCCGCTGCTGTTAAGACCCCCGGTACCGGAAAAAAGGATTGAAAAAGAAAAAACGAAATGGTTTTTGATGCAGCTAGCTAACAGCCAGTCAGTCATTCAGCACAAGGGAATCTGTGATTGCACACAGGATCTAATTACACAGTCACACGTTCTTTTATTCCACTGTTCCCATTCTTTCTATTCCTTTTCCCTTTGTTATGTGACGGAGGGTGCAGGAAAAAGGAGAGACGGAGCATCTGTGCATCTGTGAGTTCGCTGCTGTATTTCGGATGGTCGCCCGACGAAAGTAAAATCGTAAATGAGGTCTCTTTAAAGGTATAGTACGATCGCAATACAAATTCTGTCATTATTTACTCGCCCCCATGTCATTCCAAATGGTAAATTTATACGTAGAAATATCTTTCTTCGGCAGAACACAAAAGAAGATATTCACGAAATGTCGGTAATCGAACAAACGGCCGTACTCATTGACTCGCATTGGTTTTCTGGCCGTAGAAGCGAATCTGGCCCGCCACGGATTTCTTACCGACATTCTTACAAATATCTTCCTTTTGTGATCTGCGGAAGAAAGTGAGTTATACAGATTTTAAATGACATGAGGGTGAGTAAATGATGACAGTTTTTGGGTAAAATATCTCTTTATCTATGAGATCGGACTCACAATCTGGACTAAATATTAATTTGCAAATTGCAAAAGATTTTAAATCAGTCCGATTGTTTGTTCCACACACAAGGCTCATTCAAATGCGAAGACTCTTGAAACTGTTAAATTATTTGTTTCTTATGAGAAAGTCATACAGGTTTGAAACACGTGGGTACGTCAATACTGTAACAGAAATATATGTGCTATCGTATTCATAACTGTCTTATTCACGTGCACCTTATTCGAAAAAAGTCCAACGATTGTGCACGTCTACATCTAGTGCTCGTGGCAGCAACGATATACCCAAAAATGGTCAAGTGATAAATGGTAATGTTTACAACCAGACACATATCCAGATGTGTTGTGCAGTCAAGTAGACTTTTATCTTTTTAAAGAGCCGATTCGAAGGTCTGGACTGCAGACATGGTATGTCCGCTTGCACTCCGTTTCATCTTCGAGCTACGCAAGCTTGATATCAGCATCGCTGCTTTCTGAAATCTGTCAGAACGCATTGTGTGTCAACGCAAGCGTGCCAGGCATCCTCAACGTTATAGCAGGAATAAACAAATACACTTTCTAGGATTAGATTTTCTCCTCCAGGTCAACTACTATCATGTTGGAGAAACGGTTTAAGAAGGATCTTGCTGAGGAAGTGAGTTATTTAAGCTGTCACCGTATTTAAATAAATAACACACATCTGGTTTAGCGGGACGGACCATTGCTAATGTGCAATGAAGTTGTTGCCTACACGGCCGTGCATTTGCAATGTGATGGTTTGTGTACTTGCATTACTCAAAAACACACAGCAGTCAATTCAATTTGTACTAATACAGCAGCAATATTCAATATTTCCTTTCTCCTTCTGTGTGTCTTATTTCCTCTCACTCCAGGAGCTGTTTTGTTATTCTTGCGAATTTCAGTCTGTGCTTCAGCACTTCATCTGCATATTTGACTTGTTTTCGCCTGCTGACGGTGCACACCGGATAAAACCACACAGAAATAGCTGCGAACACACACATATACTTGCAGGTTTTGGCGTGCTGATGTACAGTGAGGTAATGCGGGTGTGGTGCACATGTGGGTATTCAAAGAAACGGTGATTATTCCATCAATATTTGGCAAATTAGATCCATATGCACACACGAAGCAGGCCTTATGCTCAGCTCATTACATCATCGTGTTCCTTGAAATGCCAAATCTTGAAAATGTTACAGAGAGAATGTTCTTTTTTTCTCTTCAGAAACACATGTTATGTTATGGGTAGTCTAGGTTTACATTTGACGTATTTTTTGGAAAGTTATTTGAACTTTTTTGAGAATAGGTTGAGATCGTTTCGGCCCCAAGGCCTCTAGTCATTCGCTTTCCCGGATGAAACTGCGAACGAGTGCCAGCTATCCTGAGGAAAACTTCAGAGGGAACCACATCAGGACCGCTGCGGGCCTCCACCAGAGTTTCCTCTGGCTTCACCCTGCCCAGGCATAGTTCAGCATCTTTCGGGTACCGTCACGCGCGTTCTTAATTTAAGTGTTCGTCGCCCAGGTCTAAAAATGTAAACTAATTAATTAAATATGACCACAACAAATTTCTTTGTCAGAGAAAAGTACGAAAGCTGTCGCAGGGACGGTACCCTTAAAGGTCCTAATATGTACCCTTGAGGTACTAATATGCATTTTAGGTACAAAGGTGTACTTGTTGAAAGGGTACTTTTTTCTGACAGTGTAAAACAGAAATTAAATTGCGTTGAATCAAATTTACGTAAATTTATTAATGAACGTTTAACACAATTAATTAGTTTTTCTGTGACCCATTGAGGAAATCATATTGGGGTGTTGTTTGGATGATCTCTGTTTAACAAGTTATATAATATTAAATATTATAATACCGAAGCATTCACAGGCATCGGCCGAATTACGTGTTCTGTGATTCTGTGAGATTATTCATCTTCAACGGAGCCTCCCTCAGCAAGTGCGCCCTTGTCCATTGCACTTTCCCACGGTGACATGTTTTTCCTTCCGAGTGCCCTTGAAATCTAGCAGACTGTCCGTCAATCAGGTGCTCGCCAGCGGTAACCCACAGCGCATCGCTGTAACAACAAAAAGGTGGCAAACCCTGGCATCGGCTTTGAGTTTCTCCGTGCCGCTCTGAGGAAGAAAGCTCCTCTCCAGATTAGACGTGACAATTTATTCTTAACAGAATCCCCGATGAAAAATAGGTGTAGCTATTTTAGGATCAGCAGTTTATCAAAAACCTCTCGCCCGCTCTCTTGACGTGCCGTCTCATAGCCGTAGGGTTGGGTTTAATGGCCCTCAGTCACAGAATTTTACCAGCCTCAACTATGCACCCTTGACTCGCTGAGAATACCTCCTCTTTTATATCTCTCGCTCTCTCGTTCCCTGTCATCTTGCTCTTCTCCGGAGTCAGAATTTCAGAGAAGGAAATGTTAATCTTGCCACGTTTTCATCTTTCTTCTTACCACAATCCCATCATCCTCTGTTCCTGTTGCTTTCTTATTGGATGAGACTCGGTGACGCATGATGTGAGAGACATTATAAGTGGGTGCATACTCTGAACAGTGTGAACCCGTATTAAGGTGATACTTCGCATAAAAATGTTATTTCTGTCATCATTTACTAACCTTCGAGTCTGTATACATTTCTTTGTTCTGATGAACATGGAGAAAGATATTGGGAATAATGCTTACAACCAAACAGATCTCGACACCCATAGGACTTCCATAGTAGGAAAAATTACTTTATCATTTAACACAACACAAAAGAAGCCATTTTGAAGAATGTAGGACAGCAAATTGTAGGACAGATGCAAATATGTTGCTCTGCGTTCATCAGAACAAAGAAATGTATACACATTTGAAACAACTCGAAGGGGAATAAATGATGACAGAATTTCAGAAAAAATAACGAATTGCTAACCTGTTCATAGTTTCTTTTCAGTATCGAATCATAGTCAACATTTTTCTCACTTTATCCACCACCCTACATAAACAAAACCTCTGGAACCTCTATTGACTGGTTTGGAGCTATCTACTGTATGTAGGCAGCAACTCCACGTACCATACAACACGCACGAGAGACTTATATTGCATAAGCTAAAATGAGGGGGATTTCGCTGAGCTTGTTGCAATGCATTTTGGGAATTCTTTCTCTGTGAAGGCTACGGTTAATGTGACTAAAAAGGTATCTTAATAGGCATAATACAATTCTCTCTAGCTTTCGTCGGCTTAAAAACATCCCTTTGTTTTGAAACAGATCTATTATGACCCTACTTTGTCATTATATGGGTGGGTTTTGTTAAATGCTACTGAGACCAAATAAATGGACAGCTCCATGAAGAGATATAACGTATAAATGTTGTGTCGGCCAGTTGCACAATCTCGCGATCTACTCAAGACCTCGCAGAAAACCTGAGGTACAAAAAGCTTTGAGTAAGAGAGAGATAAATGGTCTTACCTCTGTATAGTTCCAGAGAGATCACTTGCGTCTTGCCTGTAAGAAAAAAAGAGAAAATTCATTACATCAATCAGTCTGAAACAGTCAGCATCACTTTCTTTTGTGAAATGCTATAAAGGTCATTTATACATTTTACATTACAGCCATTTAAAAAATATATCATTAGTACGAAAACAAATGTAAGACCTTAACATTCAAATAAATAAATAGCAGTATAATAAAAAAAACATTTCAATAAAATAATATATAGTAATACAAACAACTACTACTTACTAAATAATAACCCATAATCATAACAATTGAAATATATAATAATAATAATACAAATAAATGAATAAACCTCACTTAAAGTAATCTTTACTTAATTTTTTAAGTCATAGTTGACAATAAAAATAGGGATTGATCCTGGGGAAAACAACATCAGTATCAAAAGAACCGATGTTTCACTATTGAGCTCTAATACTATTTATACTTTTACAAAAACGTCGGTGTTTGTGTGTATTTGTATGGTTTGTAATAGTACAGCTGTAATGACGTGTATCTGTTTATTTCCGTGGGGACGCGTGCATTCAAGATAACATTCCCTCCACACACACACATTACACCCCCTCTCTCTCTATCTGAACAGGCCAACTGTCTTGTCTCTCACTCGTCCAATCATCCACACCCTCGCTCTCGCTTTCTCTCCCAATCCCACCATTCTTCCGTCATTTCGGAGCGTTCGGCTTTTGGGAAAACATGAGCAGTGAATGTACGAGGCAGGGGGTGCCTGTATTAATGTCTACCCCCCCTCTCTCTCTCTCTCTCTCTCTCCAAGGAAAAGCAGACAGACATATGGAGCGTTACGAGCCACTGAGCTCAAAAGAAGCGAAAAGTGAAAGAATGGAGAGAGGGATAGAGAGAGAGAGAGAGAGAGAGAGAGAGAGAGGGAGGAATAGCACACTCTGAGCACCTCTTTCAGGCTCTCTTGACATATTTCACCCAAAAAATATATTCTTACCCACTGACAATTACAAATGGCTCATACAGCTCCTCATTAGCATCCGGTTCCTGTATGAATCATAATTTACACGTTTCGCTGACGGAGGCAAATTGCGTTGCACTCTTAATTGACGGCTATTAATGCGAAATACCGTAGAGTATTTTCCTACTATATACGGGTTTCTACAGTTCTATTTACAGAAGGATATGTGGGGGATCTCATTAACACGATTGAATAAAATTTATATTTATATGATTATATATAGTCACAATGCAAACAATGTGCCTAATGGTCCTGGTTATGTACAGTTTGTTGGGCGAATTACGTCACAAATGTGGCATGTGACATATTCTTGACAGGTGTCATGAGATTCGTCATAGCATATATGTGTGTGTGGCAACATGCGATGTGCTTCTGGGAATAAATCAACTGAAATAAAAAACGGCAATCACTTTGTCGGCCCTTTTCAATTACATATGCCGAGGAAAAAATATACAAAGGGTCCAGTGCCGTATTCAAACACGGGCGGAAAAAGCCAGACTGCTGTATTCAAAGAGCAAATCAATTGTGGCCAATTCGCTACGGCTAATTTTGGCCTTCATTCAACATGGCACCCGTGCTCAGGTAATCAAAATGAACTCCCCACTCTTGTTAGCACCAAACATCCCACTCCAAATTGTTTTTCTTTTTCTGCAGTTTTTCTTCTTATCCCTCCGTTTCCCTACTGCTATGCTCCCGTCGCGCAGAAAGAAAGAGGCCGTGCTTCCTATCGCATGTTATTAAATTGGTCCCCCGTGGATGGCGGCGAGGAGGTGCGCGGTCATGATTCTGAAAGCTTCCGGTGAAACGGGCACTGTTTGATAACAGCTGCCGTCAGCTCTGTCGAATAACAGGACGCCAGCTATGCACTTATTAATGGTGAATTATTCCTTTATTCCGGCCCAAATGAGAGGGATGCAAAGGGATAGCATAGGCCAGCCCTGGTGATCAGACCAAAGGTGGGCTGGAGGTTACTTTCCATTTCAAAGAGCCACACAGCTAGAGATCTGTCCACAGTTTCGGCCGCGTAGACCTTCACCACAGAGCTTGACTGGCATGAATTATGCAAGGCCTTAACCCACAGAAGGGTTCGCACTCGCAAACATCTTTCTTTTCTCTTTATTTAGTCTCAACCTCAGATGGGACGCCCCTTGCCCGGCTACTGACTGTCTGATAAAGAACACAAAAAAACACAAGCACTCTTAAAGAGATAGTACGAAACCGAAAATGCTGCCATCATGTATTCACCCTCTTGTCATTTTAAACTTAGACTTTCTTTCTTCAGCAGAACACGGAGGGTATACCTTCCACTGGACAACGGCAGTGGCCATTCACTTTTATTGCATGGACACCAAACCAATTCAAGTGAAAGAGTGCCACCATTGTTTGGATGCAAACATTCTTCTAAATATCATCTTTTGTGTTCTGCAGAAGAACCAAAGTCATGCAGGTTGGAAATGACAAGAGACCGAATTTTCATTTTTGGGTGCATCCCTTTAACCAGGCATGCTTTGGGGTTGCCAAGTTGGGCATTTTGTGAACCAATGTTCGCGGCATCAATTCTTCGATGATGTAATCTACTTCCATAGCACTTACTACTCATCCAGTTTCACGCACCGTCCAAAATAAATTCACCATACGCTGATGTTGAAATATCAGGCTAAATGAGACCGGAGTTCTTAGGAAATAAATGTAGAGAGGGGAATGAGATCGAGGCGTGAACCTTTGTCAACTAACTGAGCACCAAAATGTTTGGTTTAATATTGCATACACACCAAAAGACCGGAAGATATTGGAAAGATGCAAAGGTGAACCTCACCTAAGATGTAACCTCTTTTCCAACCGCAAAATTGACATAACCGTGCACGAATAAGCAGGTCCAAGCGGCATTTTTACTTAACCAATCAATTTAAAATAAACCCTTCCATTTGTAGCTAAATTGTGAGACGCCGTGTCTGAAAACACTTTGCTCCTTTAATGTGCAGCTAGATTTCGACAGAAAATTACCTTATTAAAAAAATGGAGGGTGGTAAATGGAAATGAAATGTCTACCCTCTTTCTCCCGCTCTATCTATCACTCTTTCTTCCTTACTGTGCCGTTTCCATCTCCGCTCATCTGTAATCATTATCTTCTCTTCAACACCCACCATCTGTGTGTCTGCGTCTCTTTTACTCATCTCCGTGCGTTACTCTGTTTTTTCTATCCGTCTCGCACACAAACGCTTGCACATCCTCTCTCTTATCAAAGGCCTTGTGCAACAGAGTGTGTTTTTCCATATACGTTTTGCTTGCTTGAGAGATGTCTCATTCTTTTCTAAGCGATAATGCGTTCGTTGAGACAGGTGTAGTGTTTTTTATGCACTGAAAGACTGCCTAGAGCCGACAGCAGTCACTAAACTTCTTCCTGATGAAAGAGCTTCTCTTTATTTGTTATGAACATGTACTTGTAACGTCTCCATGCTAAAAGCGAAAATGTGCCAAGTTACCCAGTCAAAGCCAAACTGCAAATATTGATGGTTGTTCCATAGATGCGAGGAAGGATATTGGAGCAATTGGGTTTTATTTGAGGCAGGGTTACCCGGCACAACACCACGGAAATGAAAATGAACCAACCAACAGAATGTCCTTAAAGTGCCACTGCTGTCGATTCTTTGTCTCAACTACTATTTAGATGAACGAGGTATTTTGGTGAAGAATTAACAGTACATATAGTTTTCAAATTATGATCAAATCTTAACATGTCATAAAAATGTTCACCAAAACACCAACTTTTTATTTACAGATTGAATTATACTGTTTGCAATTCATGCTTACAGGTGAAAAGTGTGGGAAGCCTACAGCTTTTACAGTTGTACAGTATGTGGCTTCGTTGAGTCACACCTGTCCAGAACACTGTGTAAAGTGAAAAGATGTGTTTCAGAGGCAACAGAAACTGCTGTGTGTGTTTGTGGTCAGTCAGCCCTTAGGTCATCCTGGCCTGCCTGTCCGATTCGAGTTAGGTAGAGTGAAGCTGATACTCTCTCTGGGTGACTGGCGCTCAAAGCCCAACACGAGACTGATCGAAACAAGAAAGACTCGTTTAACCTCTTGGGAGGAAGAAAACCCTTGACCCACGGCTTTATCCTCATCTCCTTTGACAGAATTGAAACTCTGTCAATGTTTGTTACTCGAGAAGCGTCACAGTATGTACGGCATTACACCTAAGATCTGCATTTGTAGGCATTTAACTCCTTTCCGCCAAAGCCACTTGCTCTGACGTGAGAGATGGTTTACTTAGGAATACAAATTCTGTCGTCTTGTTCAAAACCTGTATATGACTCTTTCTACAGGGGAACACAAAAGAAGATATTTTGAGAAATGTCAATGCAAGTTTTTGTGTCAATGCAACGGAAGCCAATGGGGTCCAATGTTGTTTGGTTATCGATGCTTTTCAGATGATCCTTTTGATAAGGTGATAAAATTACTTTTATGTTGGTCAAACTATCCCATATCGTTGTGACACCTTTGTCATTTAATGGATAGAGAACAAAATACAGAAAGGACATGAAAGTGGGATGGGGGTCTTTTGTGTTTAATTCCACCCCTGTCATTAGTTACTAGTTACTATTAGTAGGTGGCATTACTAGTTACGACCAGAAGGTTTCAAGAAAGACCCAATTTTAGTTTTTGACCCAAAAAGTTACAGTACTCATGTCACTGCTACAGGTTTTGGTGTAAACATGAAGACCGTAATGTGGTTAATTATGCTTACGTTTCAGACAGCATCTTACATCTTTGCTAATAAATGTGCAAACACATTTTTCCATTTGTCTGTGTATGTGAGAGAGAGAAGGAGAATGGGGAGAGCAAATAAGCTTGTCCTGGAAGTCCAGCGATAGGCTTCATTTGACGGGAATTGCTCAAAGGGTGAATTTACTGCTCTAAGCCAAGACCCTATCAATCTAACACACTCACACTGAAGTTATGCAGCGAGTTACATAACCTTAAGCAACAGATTAGACAACAGCATTCATCAATCAACTACACCCTCCCTCTCTCATAAGCTCCATTACCCACAAGCCCTCGCAGATCTCGGTTTATGAGGCATTATGAGCTATTAAAGTCTCCCACTAAAAATCCATAACCATAAATGCAGTATGCCTACCACTTATGAATGAAAATGTACACCTTATAAAGAACCAAGAGTACACGATCTGGTTATAGAAGAGTTGTGTTTTGGCTTGTTGGTCGGACTGACATACACTATCTCAAACTGTCCCAGGACACTGCTAATGAGGAATTGGCGACTCTATCAATCTATCTCTACAGAGACGGGAGAGAAAGAGTGAAAAGGTTTGCATTCTAGTGCAAGGGTGTTTGCTATGTAGTTGTTAGGGTGTTTAGGGTTTTCCTGTGTGGCTGCTTAGATGTTCTGGGTGGTTGCCAGGGTGTCACTTTTCAAGTTTTAATATTTTGTGCATTGCTATCTAGTGGCTAGATTAGAGTATTGCGGCTCTTTGCTAGAGAGGTCCGAGTATTTTATTGATGTATTTCTTTGGGCATCCTTGGGTGGTTGCTTCTAGCTAAAACTTGCGTTTCTTTTTTTCAAAAAGAGAGATGGCGACATAGGTGAAAAGGTTGAGAATGGCAGCTTTAACGACTGGAGTTTGCTTAAAGGAAAAGTTCACCTCGCATGTCGTTAAACATGTTTTAAGACCTCTCGGCGTCTTCAGTACACAAATAAAGATATGTAGGTGACATCACAGAGATTTCTAGCCAATCCTCATTTAGACATCATGGTTGTAGTTGTCGTCAAGGTCCAGAAAAGTACTGAAGACATCGTTAAATTGGTCCATCCGCTCATAGTGGCTCTATTTACTTTTTTTGAAGCGACAACAATACTTATGTGCGAAAAACAAACCAAAATACCGACTTGAATCGATATATTCTCCTCTGTCTTGTCAGTCTATGGTGCACGTTCGCCAGACGCATTCGGTCGGGCAAAAAAGCGCAAGTCTTCCTCAATATCGAAATCATCCGACATTTTTGCGAAGATCAGCGTATATACAGCGTGCGTCTGCTCGTAAACACAGAGTTGCGCTTCCGGGTTGTCACTCAGAACGCTGCGTCCTCGCCCACCAAATGTGCATGAGTCAAAGTTCTCTCGTCACGACAGAGGAAAATAAATCGATTAAAGTTGGTATTTTGTTTTGTTTTGTTTAGCACGCAAAGTATTATCTTCGCTTCAAACAAATTCAAACTTGAGCCACTATGAGCAGATGGACCAATTTACCGATGTCTTTAGTTCTTTTCTGGACCTTGACGACAACCATAACCACGATTTCTACGAGGAGGCCTGGAAGTCTCTTGGGTGTCACCAAAATATCTTCGTTTGTGCTCCGAAGATGCCTGAAGGTCCTAAAACATGTTGAACGTCATTTGGGTGAAAACACAATTTTGATTTTGAGAACAAGCATAAAGACTTTACACAAGCTGCAGTCTTGTGTTTTTATAACAACTACCGCCATGAACTGAACTGAACACGAGCCTCCCAGGACCACTGTGTGATCTTACTTCTATTAATAAACAACTTCAACCTGACATATATTCTCAAAAATATGAAACGCTCATACGTGTCTGTCTAGTGCATGTCTTCATAGCCCTTAAAAAAGGTGGAACACAGGTGGAAGCAAGCTTGTGTCCTGTGTGGATGGCCCCTAACGATATACTAGGAAACGGTTCTCGCACACTGCTGAGTGTGTGTGTACGTGTTGCTCGGTAGACAGATGTGTCCCAGCAGCTGTTCTCACTGCGCCGGCTCTCACACACACAGACATACACAGCAGTGCAGTGTATCACCTGATGGCAGAAGGTTGGTACGCTGCCAAACACTGATCCTGCCAAAAAGTGCCACTGCCAAATAATGACCCGGCAGAATAACATCACAATTTGTGTGCAAAACATATGTATGCGTTCGCCATACACGGAAACATTTCTTTTCGACCTATCAATGACGGCGAGCTGAGCAGCCTCGAGCACTCGCCCTAGATGAAGCGGATGTGTGTGTGGTTATAAAAAAGAAAGGCCCTTGGGGAGCTGCTGTTAGCATTGCAGTTTGAGTGCTACATTAGCTGTCCTAGTTTTTTTCATACGTAACACTATATATAACACTATAACATACATGTCACCATCTTATATTTTTGGTCTACATCACTTGGATGTTGCTCTTCCGTGAATCAGGAGACTTTAAGTTTTCGGTTATGTTTGTTTTTCACTTACTTCAAAAACTTTATCTTAGATGTTTCTCCTGGGGGGAAATATAGAAGAAAAATATATAGGGAGACAAGTGAGATACAAATACTACATTTGGTTTGATTTGGGCTTAAAAAAACACTATTTAGGAAACAAAACCAAAATAAGAAAATGACCGGTTCATATGGACTTTTGATGAGTGGTATCTTGGCAATTGATAACTATGTTAATGGGATAGTTCATCCCACAATGAAACGATTTCATTATTTACTCACCACCATGTCATTTCAAACCTGTGTGACTTTCTTTCTTCTACACAACACAAAAGATGATATTTTTAAGAATGTTCGTAACCGGACACAATTGGCCCCAATTGGAGTCGTATACGGCTTTTGAATGACAAGAGTGACCAAATGATGACATGGTTTTATTTTGGGTGAACTATCCCTTTTAGACCTCTCTTGAAACTCCAGAAGAGACGGATGAGATTACTGGGATCTTTACAGGAGAAGCTCTGAAACATCTCACTCCAGTCTGGAGACACAACTGAGATATTAAGGAGACGTCGTCACGGAGAGAACGCAACAAAATAGAGAAAGAAAAGATTGATCTATAACGTACTGAAGTAAAACCCTTGAGCAACAAGGGTCTGTTGAAAGGAAACTGGACACGCACAAACACACACTCCACAGCTGTGCGGTGTAACAGGAGAGCTCTGGAACGAAAGGAGAAGAGTTGCACAACCAAGCCAAGATTTCATTAACTGCCACAGCAGTTTGTATTCAGTCATGCTGTGATACACACCTTTAAACAAGAAGGTCTCTCCAGTTATTAACATAACACTCTTGTGTAGTCTTTTTTCAAGTGTATATTATAGGGATACTTCACCCAAAAATGCCCTCAAATCTGTCTTTGTGTCTGATGAACGCAAATGTATTTGGAAGAATGCTGGTAACCAAACAGTTATTGGTCACCGTTCTTTGGGCGAACTGTTCCTGTATAAGTGGTCTGACGGAGTAGGTTCTTACACCTGTGGGCCTCAGTCAGCACAATATTCAGTTTCAATACATCCCACTAGCATTAAAAATGATGTTTCATGGCCGAATATAATTAAGCTTTCAATGACAAGGAATGTAAGTTCAGGTTTGTTTTATATGATCAGATAAAAGATGTTTCAATAGCGCTGATAAAGGACCAGAACATCACAAGGGAGTTTTTTTAATCTTTTCAGCTGATAAAAGCATATCACACTTGCAGTCATGCTATATAACTATAAATCATGCATATGTTTCCTATACCAAGGGTACCTAAACCTTTCAGCCCATAACCCCCAAAATAACAGTGCCGGGTGACTCAAGACCCCCACTATCCTCGGAGGTGGTTAAAGTCTACAAACGTTGCGTGCAACCGCGCACATACACTTATTAGGTCTATCCAAACACACTCATAATGACAAGGCAAAAGATCTAACGTTATTTTACTTTATAGTATATAACTCATTACTTTACTTGTTGTTATACATGAACCATGAGATATTACTAGTTATTACTATTTCATCAAATTGATTCGAGTGCTGATGGACGTCCTCTTTATCCAAAGGCTGTCTCTCTTTGTTCCTGAGGTCGATGGCCTTTCTATCTACTCCTCTGCTGGGCTCCCTGCATCATCTTTGGCCGTTATTAAACCAACGTTTCATTTCGACAAATAAAAATATCCAACATTCGGCGTGCACGTACGGGGATGTTTAACGTGACGCTGTGAATTGACTTGCTGCATCTAATGCGGTTGCTAATGTCGTTAATGTGAGGTAATCGCCTCGGGGGTCACGATCGAGTGGAAGGAATCTTGAAGGTTGGTGGCTTTTGATTTGTATGGTTTTGTTTTTTGTTACACAACGCCATTATAATAATAAAAAAGAAATTCTGGCAATCATCTTGCGACCCCGCCCTTGTGGCCCTACTTTGGGAACCCGTGTCCTATACCATCAACCATAACTCGCTCTCTTTGACTGATTAGTCATGTAATTAAAAAATGACTTGTGGTAATTATTAACAACGAAGCATTGTGGCACCCACTTCACCAAACCAACCCGCCGCACTTCTGCCCTTTACACAGATCTCTTTTACTAATTCCACTTTAGTGGAACTTGACACTTCATAAACCTACAGGAAATAAAATGATATAAGAACAGGAGTGTAGCATGCAAAGAGATCTGGCATGCACTAATATCATGACATGCGTTTTAGCAGCAAATGCTAAATTTATCTGAAAACCAAAACTTGAAAAAAGAAAAAAAAGGGAATGCTTTGTGTCAACGTGGCCCGTTGTTTCACGGTGCGACACGTGGCTGCCATAGTAACGGTCCTGTCTCTGGACGTATGCATAAATGAGTGCGAACGTTAATGTCAGAGGTGTCCCGCTGGGGTGAAATGTCATCTTTAATCCCATTTAATAAACTCATGCCAGGCGTTAATCTCACATTACCACTTAATCTGGCCCTTATATTGACGGCGTAATCCAGGCCCTCTCCGCCGGGGACCAGAGCGATGAGCCGTGCGGTCGTTCCGCGAGGTATCATTACGGCAAGAACGCAAGATAACAGGCTTGTAAAGAGATGTCAATGAGGTTGGCGGCAAATTGATATGATCATAACTGCTCAAGATCCGGGTCTGCACGCCATCAATCACCATGATGAAAAGCCGACGGTAGTGTATTATCAGTATGTGCTGAAGGACTGCTCTATCACGCATACTCATCCCACACCGACTAAACCGCATGCACGCACACAGTAACACTGTTCCAAACCTACTGAAATGGCCACATATGCAGCATTGAGCGAGTCAATGTTGAGTTTCAGGCGGGAAAGCTGGTCTTCTAATGCTTTATTCCAACATACCATTCCAACAACTGCGGCCCAAAGCAGAGGATAAAATAGACACAATGTCCATTTTAAACAATGTTTGCGCCTTAAAGCTACAATTCGTAACATTTGCCTCTCTATCGCCACCACTGTTTGAAAGATAAAATTGCAGGTTGCTTTATACACACACACACAAATATATATATATATGTATACACTGTATATACAGCCGCAGACAAATTTCAGAGACAATTCGTTTTATTTTAAAATGTACTATTTATAGGCATGCGACTGGTTAAAAAGATCATTTTTGTTTCATTCTGTGAACTACGAACAACATTTCTCCCAAATTTAAAATAAAAATATGAGAAATTGCATTTTTTTTAAGAAATAAAAACTGGAAAAACAGGTCAAAATGCTCTGTACATATTTGTACATGTATTTAAGAAAAGTTCATCGTTTTTTTATTTGATCACCTTGATTTTTAATCACAGTTTTCATGCGTCTTCTTACATTGCTGACTTGAAATCAAAATTTCAGCTGTATGTTGACATAAGTTGACTAAGGACACGGTTTTGAACTTTAACTTTTTAATGTTTGGTCAATAACTTTTCTTGTGTAGTTAAATTTTTTGGTCATAATTGTTTCATCCTCGTGTTGTTTGACTGTTGCTGTGTATGCACTTTCTTCTGCACAACAAACTATTTCTTTTGAGAAATGCTTTAGTTGCTCTCCTTCAATGTAATGGACGTCAATTGAAGCAAATGTCGACTACTTACCAACGTCCTTCAAAACACCTTCTTTTGTGTTCTGCAGAAGACTAGAAGTCAAACAGTTTTGGAATGGCACGAGCGTGAGTAAATGATGAAAGAATTTTCACTTTGGTTGACCTATACCTCGGATGCCGCCGTATTTGGTAGACACTATTCTGCAAGGTAGCTCACTGGGTTTTGGAACGGAGCTAGTATGGCAACCAACCGCTAAATTGAACCATGCCGGTTTTTACAGTCAAACATAAAATCATATTAAAACAGGAACAAAACAACTGATAAATAAAGAGCTTATTACCAAACCCCCTTCCCGTATTGCCAATTAACAGTAGTGCACTTAGCAAGCCTGGTGTTTCTTTAAGTGTCTGTTTGTGTGTGTGTGGTTACACTTGGCAGAAGCCACAGGCATTCATAAACTACCTGCACCATTTTAATGCCGTTTTAATGAGGACACGATTGTCGACGCCGCGCGTTTTAAGAAGAGAAAAGCCGTAGAAAAAACCGTTGACTGACTTCCCTGGCGAGAACGAGGATAAACCGCTGGCGACGGGACAAAACACACTTTTAATCCCCGCGAGAGGCGCAAACAAATCAATATCAATTTAGGTGGAGAAGCAGACAAAATGGACATCTCGCTTTGTTTTAACTAATTAAGTCTGTTGGGGATCTGCAAAATGACGCCCATAGGAACCCAAAAAAGCGCACGATTACGTCCGAGCATAACACGACTAAACATTCACCATTGTGATAAATAGTCTCCGAGCAGTGCGGCCCGAAATGGGACGGCAATGAAAAAGAAAACAAACTTTCATGTGTGCAACGCACACTCCCCGCAGGAGGGCTGAGTATATGCATCATTAATGGAGAGTTTGATGTAATAAGATAAAGCTATGGTGTGTACACACAGCACATCTATAAGTGCTGCGGGGTGATATCTTCTCATCTACATACAATGCAGCCTGAATGACAAATGAGATGAGGAAGATGAGAGAAATAAGGGTAAGAAAAACAAGCGTGCACGTAAGGAAAGGAATATAGTCTTCACCAGGCCTTTACGAGAACCAGACGCATGTTTTGGGCCTCGCACCAGTAATAAGAGGTGGGCGTGGAGTTCACGACGATGTCATTGCTTTGTCATGGAGTGGAAATAACATCCAGACGTTTTTGAAGCTACATTCTGAAGCCATGTAATAATGTAGGGAATTCTAGGTAGTCATTCATGTGATCGTGCATTACGTGTATATTCGATGTCATTGTTTTATACATTGGAATTTTGGTATTCCGGTAAACTTTCCAAGAACATTCCTACGTCATACTTCACCCCGTAATCAAAAATAATTATGTATATATTTATTAATAAATAAGTGAAAGTTTAACTTTGTAATGCCTTTCATTTATCCTGATGTAAACAAAACATTTAAAAGTACACTGTATTACAGTAATGTGAATCTAATGAGAATCACCACTGAGAATAATGAGAATAACAAACAAACCCAAGACTAAATCATTCCGGTAATGACAATTTCGGGGAATGTGCTTAGTTAATGGTCCCCAAATAGGCTTTGTCTTCATTGTGGGAATATGATTTCTTCTTTCTTTTGCCTTTGGGGTGAAACGTGACCTGGACCGGTTTTAAAGGGATATTTCAGGCGAGAAATAAAATATTTGAGAAATACCCATATCGGCAGCACTATTAACGTTGATATCTAGCTTCCGTTGTCCCTCCGATGTGCGTGAACATGAGGCTTGTTTTTCCGGCAAATGACAGGTGACGAACGCAGTGATTTTATTCCAATAGGATGCCATCGCTGCACGGGGCTTTCTTCACCGCCATTTTCCGGAAAAACAAGCCTCTGGTTCACGTGCATCCACAATGCACTTTTTGGAGCTTCAAAAAGTTGACGCCCAATCTCAACCATTCTACAACTTGGAAGTTTTTACATGGATGATTTACATTTAGTCATTTATCAGACGCTTTTAACAACAACAAAAAACCAAAAGAGTTCATGGAGCAATGATACGTGGTATTATAACTCAGACTGCATTATTCTTCAAGAAGAAAGTCATATTCAGTTAGGATGCCTTCAGGGTGAGTAAAACATGGGGATATTTCGTTTCTTGCCTTTGATAATGCTTTTCAATGTCACTTTTAAGTGTTTGGTAGATTTGAGAATTTACCAAAACTTGGGTCGCCAGGTTCCAACATATTTTTAAAAGTTATAAACATCAGATTTTGAGAGGTTCCTCTTTATCTGCATGCATTTAACCCAGTCATGCATAAACCTTGCACACTCCAATACACAACGAAATAAACACCTCCCCGCCCCGTGTTGACTACATACACACTTCCTCACATGTGCGCAAGATCTATAAAAAGAGTAATGGCAGATATCTATCTGCCCTCTCCAGGTGGAGATTCTTTTACACACACACGCTTTCGAGAAGTTTACATCACGGTTCAATGGATTTTGGCTCAACACCTCTAGACATCACTGACAATGTGTATAGCCGCTTCTTATCACCGCTTATCACAGGTCTACAGCCGACACTCACTTCCCTTTACCGCCGCTGACACTCTCGCTGACCTGGGGTCAGATTTTCTGCATCAAAGCTGATCTATATTGTAAACTATTCATGAGAAAAACTGATCGGAGCGCCACGGTTCGCCCGACAGAGGAACCTGAGCACAGGTGCAGTCTATCTGTAGATGAAAATATGTACAGATGTACACAAAATATGCAAACCTAACTTTAAACCTGTAAATGGGGTTATCTGCATTAAACAAAGGTTATAGCTTAAATGAATACGTACTTGTATTTAGATCTAATATTTGTAAACAATGATATAAGTTAAGTGGTCAAGCAATAGTAGGTTTTTTTGGATATACACTCGTGGCTCGAAGTTAACTTTTGGTGTTTGTTTGTTGATCGGTCTGGCTAGTGGCTAATAATATAACTAATTTGATTTTACTGTATACAATTTTTATTAAATAAACAATTTGATGAATTTTGTTGTGTATTCAATTTATTAAATAAACAATTTGATGAATTTTGTTGTGTATTCAATTTATTAAATAAACATTTTGATGAATTTTGTTGTGTATTCAATTTATTAAATAAACATTTTGATGAATTTTGTTGTGTATTCAATTTATTAAATAAACATTTTGATGAATCTTGTTGTGTATTCAATTTATTAAATAAACAATTTGATGAATCTTGTTGTGTATTCAATTTATTAAATAAACAATTTGATGAATCTTGTTGTGTATTCAATTTATTAAATAAACAATTTGATGAATCTTGTTGTGTATTCAATTTATTAAATAAACAATTTGATGAATTTTGTTGTGTATTCAATTTATTAAATAAACAATTTGATGAATTTTGTTGTGTATTCAATTTATTAAATAAACAATTTGATGAATCTTGTTGTGTATTCAATTTATTAAATAAACAATTTGTTGCACGGTTCGTATAACTTTGTGGCATTGAAGTTTAGCCAAGTAACGCTTCCTCTAATGGTAAGCCAAAACAATACCGGCTAGACGTACTTTTAACTTTCTAGCTTATGTCATTTACGTGTTATTTCTTTTCCTTGATATCGGAAATAATCTGCAGGGACTCTATTTCTTGCGGAATATGTACAGAATAAAGCGCAGTAACGTTCGTTTATGTCGTTGCTTTGAAACCGTCTACACACATAACAGTGTTTACTTTCTGTTTAGTTCCATTCAATAACACAACCGTATAAATAATTAAGACACAACTCGAAAATGATTTAATTTCTCCCAAATTCCAATTAAAAAAACGTGTTCATTTGATGAAAATGGAACAAACGTGTAACAAAGTATGCAAAGGCAAGTTCATAGTCGCGTTCTCAACACAAATTATAAATATATATGACGTATTAATGTATGATGGAATAAGGCAGATTTGTCCGCAACTTTCATGGCGTTCTCTCAGTCTTTCACATGTCATGTCCACTTTGCAGGAACGACCAAAATACATGCAGAAAATGCACAATTGGAGGGCCGCCTTATTTTTTCAGCGACTGTATAAAAACCTCAGAAGAATGTTTCAATCCTCAAACACGTAACTAACGAAAGTAACGGAACGAATGTACGTATTTTTTTAATTCCACCGACACACGATTATTTTCAATCCGCCCCTTAAAAAGCACTGATATGAAAAATTGTTCTTCATGCAATGTAGAGCAGTAGTACCTCCAGCAAGCGCCCAATCAGAAATGACAGAAACAGGTGCTGGCGTCATGCCTTTCCGCACAGTTTTTAATTAAGCGAAATCCTCGTCAAGAAATACAAATAAATTGACACGTACAGTTGTGGTTTATTGGTGTATGAGGTTTTAAAGCGGCTCTCTTTTGATTTAATGTGATGTGCGGGGAGAGAAAATCCGCCGTTTCTTCGTCTGGAAAATTCGGTCGAGTGGGTTTAGGTTAAAACAAACCCGAGCATGAAATTAAGCAAGTGACATTTCATTTAAGTCATTAGAAGAGCAAATCCATACTTCTGAAAGTTCAGTTTGCACCGCCTGCCTATTTAGTCTGATATAGCATGGATCCAACTTAACGTTCACACCGAAGAGTTATAATAGCTTGGAAAAATGTCAACATATTCCAGCAAATTGACCGAAGAATGTGAGCAGGACCGCCGAGCAGCTGGGAGGTCTTAAGTGTGTCGGTGTGCTTGTGTGTGTGTATGGGATTGTGGGCTGTAGTAATAACTCCCCGTGGGAGCAGATTTCTGTCTGGTCATTGTGGTGACAGCATTAGGAGAAAAAGAGGTGACGGCTGTCCTTTCCTGCGCTGGACAGTAATTGGCCATCCGCATCGAGCTCTGACACACATACACACACACGCCACATCATATTATCAGCATCGCAACACACTCGCCATCAACCTGCTAGGGCCGGGTCTGCTTACACATCCCAAACATCATCAGCGTAAGCGATGGGTGGAGATGACAGGTGACTGTAGAAATGAAAGAGAAGAAATCCTCTACCTGAAGAAGAGGGCGGTGCCATAGAAATCTCATACTATAGAAGCTGAAGTGTTATGCACAGGCTTTGGAAGACATTTTTGGCAAATGCTTGATGACTAAGACACTCTTCTCAATATCTCAAATACATAAAACACACACATATATATATATTTATACTGTGGAAAAACGTTTTCCTTTTATCAGCATTTCAACGCGAATTGTGGAATCAGGAATGACATTAAAGGGACAGTTCACCCAAAAATCACGTGTCATCATTTATTCACCGCACAGTTTAACAAGTCGTTCCAGACCTGTATAATTTTTGCTGAACAAAATGTTTGCTTTACTTGAACTGTTTTGGGCCACTATTGACTATCGTGTGGAAAAATGCTAATATGGTAGTATTCTTATCCCATATTCTTTCCAATATCTCTCGTGTGTTCAACAAAACCAAAGAAAAAGAAGACACTATTGCATTGTTTAAACATGAATACGAACTCGTTTTCTTCGCAGTATTGAACGTCTGCACACATCGCAGCTTTTCAGTGTATTCTAACCAGATGGACCTTTTTAACTTTATCGATTTTCTGCAAACAAATGCGGTCCTTTGGAATTTGGGAGAAATGTTGTCACCAGTTCACAGAATGAAACAAAAATGCTTTGCTTTCACATTTCCCTCTCTAAAATCGGTCTCACTCCCGAACGTCTCGGAATATAATCATGGTCACCTATTGGGAACGAACCATCACAACTATTATAGTATTGTACGGCTTCAGACGAGAGTCGTACAGACCACTTTTAAAGCGCTTCACGGTGCACGGATCACCACATCTGCTTTTATTGTGTAAGAAAAAGCCGATTGGACATTCGGCTCAGCGCTCCCTTTCTGTTCCGCGCAAGAAATAAGATGAGGAACGAACAACGGGAGGATCCAAAGGTGATGACAGAATTGTCATTTTCATTCAAACTATCTCTTTAACGCAGTAATCCACTCGAGGAAACGCAAGATGCTATCCACAGGAATACAAACATAAGAGAACAAGCCGAGAAAGCAAGAGATCTGGAAACGCGTCTATGGGTTGAACAAAATCAGGGCAAGAGGAGGGAGAAGAAAAAAATTCAATATATTTTTAATCTCGCGGATGTAATGTGATTGCACAGCTGCCGTAGGCTGCAGATTTCATAAGTTAGATCACATTTCAGACAGATGGGGTCGGGGTGCTCGCGTTCAGGCCGATCTGCATTGCTCTGGGAGAAGTTAATGAAGGAGACAGAAACACAATGCCCTGTAATGAGTTTAATGCCTGCACCCGGGGATTCCTCTGCTGGCCCTTGGGGGCCTGGAGGGGCCAAATTATGTTAGTGTAAAGGGTCGATTGCTTCTTTCTCTTGTCAGGGTAAGATTGAAGACCAAGGGGTGGAGAGAGATGCCATGATGGGACATCAGATACGCATCGAGCTGCTTGTTTTATTGTTTTGTGTGGCTGCGTGTTTCTTTGTTTGTTTTTCGTCCACCCACTCTTCTTCCCTGTTGTCTTTCTCTCCAAGAACCATCATCGGGTACATCCAAACTACGTTGGTTTGAAGTGGCCAAGAAGGGTCAGCAACCCTTGGTTTGTGCTCCGCTCAAAGTGGTCTACTTGGTTTAACCAAGCTTGGAAGTCAACCGGCACATCCAGGTTTCCACCAACTTGGAGAAGCTAATGACCATTTATGACCATGTACAAATCCTGTACCGCTGTTTTAAAGATGGAATCGAAAAAACAACAGGAAAGAAAGCAGGCTGATGTTTTGCATCGCTGCGGTGAATTTTTATTACAATAGTAATACATCTTGTAATACTCGATCCTGCTCGGTGGAAACTCTGTGATATACAATACACCTACTGTAAGTTCATGGAGTCAGCGGGATCATGTGGAAATAAAGACAGCGGGCTAAGCTCGTGGGACATTGACCGGAAACCCCTGACAGTGTAACCAGTGTGTTGTCATGGAAACGTCGGTGTTAAGGGTCAGGGGAAGAAAGATCTGATTGTTCTCCCAGAGCTTTATTCCCAGTTAAGTGGAACACGTGTTTGAGTTTGGAAATGTGTCTAAAATACTGAACATGGTATAAAATGTCTAATCTTTCAGTTGACATCCAATTTTCAAGTGTAGAACGTTAGTAACGAGCACCCATTGACCCATCGGTGTCCATTCAATAGACGTGAATGGGTGCCGGCCATGTTCGGTTACCAACATTCTTCAAAATATCTAGATACTTGTATACGATAGATTTGATATGGGAAACGAGTTAACGGTGACCGAATGTTTCATTTTGGGTCAAATGGCTACTAAATAATAGCGTAAAATGCACATCCGTCGACAAAACAACACAGTACGAAATTGCACAGTTCGAGTAAAAAACGTGTTGAAATGAGTTACATGTGTTGGTGCACCACATCAATTGAACATTTTAGTTTCTCATAAAGACACATACACAAACTGTTATGGTCTTAGTAATGATGTTATTAAGTCGACCGGAGTGACGAAACTTTGCTCTGGGCATGAGCGGCCATGTGTTTTTGTTATTGCTATGACAACCAAATTAGGAAATTGGGTAAAGAAAGGTCCCCCATCTCCTATTACAGACACAGAGACGCGAACATTCCCTCACACATCTTGAACGCATCTACTGTATCATTGCAGCGGTCACACGCTTCATGATCACGTGACCTCGACTCTACCTCTGTTTTTCCTTCTCTTATAATCTCTCTATTTCTCTGAGGGGAGGCCGGAGGGATGAATTGTGTCAGACAGAGAAAATGTACCGTGGTGTTAAACTCCAGCTGCGTTGTGGCTATCTGCTTTCCTCCCTGATAGAGTTTTAAAGCCCTAAACTCATGACACACTCATAAATTACCCTGGACTTGTTTAAACCCGGTTTCACCCCCACAATCCCCCTACACAACGGTAAATACTTAGGTTTATTGTACGCCGAGCGTTCTGACAATAATATTGCAGCACATATATTGTATTATATAATATTGCTGGCAATAGATAAGCCCTTCTCCTATGAGCGGACCGCTTTCCCAATAACATACTTTTCCTTTGTGACGATTTAATAGGGCGTTTATGGGACATCCTTAGAAAAAACGTCATGCTGAGAGTTTATTCCACATTCAGATTTATGATCAGGGTGTGTTTATGTTGTATGTAAGCAGGCTTGTCTTGTAATGGAAGTTAACAGAAGTGATCATAAGCTGACATGCTGAACTTTCTGTTGTGTTTGTTGTTTTATTTCAGAGAAAAATATGTTAAGACTGCCATGGTGTGATCATATTGTTTATTTTTAGACAGGACACCACGATGTAATGTTTATATTTTACCATTTTCTTCACGCATGTACAGTAACATGATTCGCATAACAAATGGTCATGTTTAGGCAGCTAAGGCACCAGAATTGTTTTTCAAATTATTTTGTACGTTCACAAAAATTTTGGCAACTTTTTTTTACAGTAAACGTAAAAACATTCTAGCAGTAGGGATGCCAGATAAATAAAAAATGTTGTAATGAAAAATGTTTTTTTGTGTGTGTTATTTTCGACCGGCTTGAAACTTTTCAGTTGATTACTGTAATTAGAATATTTTTTTACTTCATTTCAAAAATACACGAAAATTATGTTGAAAAAAATCACTTTTTTGTGGGCGATGTAAAGGTTTTCGAAAGGTACATAGGGCTGTCACAATATCAGATTTTCATTACACAATCATTGATGGCAAAACATTTCACAATAAAAAACAAATTATGAAATTTTTGACCGACTTGTAACTTTTACAGTTGATTACTGTAATTTGACATTTTCTTTACTGAATTTCAAAAATACACGAAAATTATGTTGAAAAAAATCACTTCTTTGTGTGCGATGTAATGGTTTTCGAAAGGTACTTAGGGCTGTCGCAATACCGATATATTGTGGCATCCCTAATCGCATTATTGTTTGGTTAAAATGTAAAAAAGTATATAATTATTGTATCCACCGTGGTATTCTACGAGTATAGCCAGAGACGTTTATATTATAAACATTTGAAATATTATGGTTTAGTTGTCAAACAGATCCACAACCGTGTAGGTTCCCGCATAAGGCACACGTTTAAATAGCAAAGCGTGCGGATGGATTGTGGCATCTGTGTCTTTAAAGGTCAACTGAGCCCACCCTGAGACCAAATGTTACCACTTGCTTGTGTAACTTACCGCTGCAGACCATATTCACATGGGCAGTACATGATTTGTGTCAACATGTGTTAGTATCCGTGAGTTTGTATCGGTTTCCGTGCGTCCAATTCGTTGGATAACATGTACGCACATATAGTGTCTACAAGACCCTGCTGGAATGCGTCTCACAAAGAATGTCTGTGAGCGAGTGCGATCACAGGACACTGAATTCTCGGCATGCCACAATAGGAGTTTTGTGTGTACTGCATCACTGATATGCCCCAGATTGCATACTCATAGTCTCACGTGAGCAGACTTTTGCCATATAGTCTGGTTCTCTTACTACTTAAATAATAGATAAGTAAATGGTTAGAAATGTGTCCAACCACAGAAGTAGAATATACAATTTGGTTGTATGTATCTGCCTGAATGTAACTGCTTAAATGCCTTAAACAAGCCCAATGCTTCGTTTGGACTCAGGATACCACAATGATGGGGTAAAAATGGAAACGCTTTTCAAAAGTTTGACATACTTTGTACACACAATGGCCCTCATTCATGAAACATTTATAAATTCCGAGTCATTTGCGCCTAAAACAGACCTTTCCGAAAATGTATCCGGATTCAGAAATACTTCGTAAACGTCAGATTTCGTAGTAAAATGTGTCTATGTGTATATGTCCAGTTGGGGGGCTTGAGAACGCTAGGCATTGGTCGGTGTGATTTACAAGATCCGCAACAGTTAGCCTACTTGTTACTAGTATCGTATTTAGAAGAATTTTACTTGAAAATACAGTCAGCATTAATCTTAACTTCTCGACTGTTGTGTTTGATGGTCGGTCAATATAGTGTTTATTCCGCCTCTTCTCCACTTAGATTGGACGGCTGCGAAAAATAAGGACAGTGACGAGCAGCTCTGCGTTTTACCCAAAGTTAAAACGTAAAACATGATAAAGAACAGGGCAAAAGAACACTTGAAATATTATTATGATACATAGTGCATCAAAATGCAGTGTCATCAGTTTGTCTAAAAGAATGCAAAACGGCACGTGCTACATTTTGAAAATATAAACGTTTTCATGAATACAAAAACGTCAAAACGAATTTACGAACAATTTACACAAAAAATCGTTCTGCTCCTGTTTCATGAACGAAGCCCAATGATATTGTCAAAATGAAAATGTGTAAAAACGCTGTATTACGCATGCCAGGCCAGTAGTTGGCGATGTTACCGTAAAAAGAAACACTATGCGCCTGCGCACACAAGCATACCCAGGTTTAATGCACTCGCACATGCCTATAGATGTAATACTGTATGTATTTTTACTCGCAAGATGCCCCAGATGATGGGTGAGACAATCCTCGTCTAGCCAATGTTACCAACCAACCTCACAGCTTTCATTTGATTTCTTGAAGTACTGTATACTGACTAATCCATAAAGATAACGATTGATATTAATTCAGTTCATATCATTAAATGTCCATCAAACAATGAAACGACTTACGGCAGAAACAGTAAATGGTGAAAATATTCCCCCAATGTTGCAGAAACATATGCCATTATTCTGAGGCCTATTAAAGGGCCGCTCTCATCACAGGGCAATTTTCTGTTAAAGCTTAGACACTTTGTAGTCTAACCAGTTTTCCATTGCACTTAAGAGCACCTAAACACACAAACAGGCCCACACAAATGGATATAAAAAGATGCATGCACACTCCCGCGGAGCCATGGTTAATTGCACTGGCTGGAAAAGCATCATTAAGTAAAAGCGAGGAAATACAGTTCTTAATGCGACTTAGCAATGCCGGGTCAATCAGACGGCATCAAAGGAATGAACGAGGGTGCTTTCGGCCTTACATGAGGACACATTTACACACACCTCCCCATAGGCTGCATGCTTGGATGCTTGGCCTCTCTCTCCTTTCAAACATAGAGATGAAAGCAGTGTGGCAAGGAAGAGATCGCAATGCCAGTACCCTGCAGCTTGGTGGACACGTGAGCAAGCATGCATTCTTTCACTTTTTGACACATGCGGGAGTAAAGGAATCATATATAGGGAGATACGGGGTTTTGTGTCAGCTGTTAAGAAGCCGAAACCTTACAAGTTTTGACGTTTTAATCCGACTGTAATCTTTTTGTATTATTCATGTCCATATCGTCTTAAAAAGAAACAGATTTAAAACCGTCCCTTCTAACTTCTTTTTCAAAAAGACGTGTAAACACTGAACTTTCGTGGGTTATTTATTTTTTCAGCAGTCAACTGTTCATATAAAGAAAAATTGGTCTTGTGGAGAAAACTGTTTGACATCTTTGACCTCTTCAACTCTAGGGGAAAGATTCATACAACCTATTTGCCAATGCAATTTTGACAACCAAAAGTTTCATCAAAAGTCGCCATTTGCTATGCATTCAATCCTGTGCGCATGTTACAAGAACGTTCTTTCCTATGGGTAACCACAACCCTGCAGTTGCACTTGCATGCATATGTTGATTATGAGAAATAGATATAACAGAGAAAAACATGAATGTGGCCATGAAACACACACACACTGCAGTGCTCTACATTTTTGTCCCTGAAAGCAGCACGACACAGGTCATCCATGAGAGCCATGCTTCATCAAAGAGCTTCATTCTCTCATTCTCTCTAATTCTTTCATCAGCCTCTCTCCCAATGTCTCTCGTACACGCTCGGCCTCCTTTTAGGTGAACGTGCCACCCCGCAGATCAGGTCATTACCAGCACACAAGAAAAGAGAATTGTCATCTGGTCTATGCATGTATGTGTGTATCTGCGTGTAGGTCATCGTGGCTATGCAGGTTTGGACACGTTGCATTGGATGTGTTGTGATGTCATCCAAGGTTAGCGTTCCATCTGTTTCCCCCTCCTCATACTTCTGGAACACAAGGGATTGTGTGTGTGTGTGTGTGTGTGTGTGTGTGTGTAAGGACATCTACTTGCAGCTAGTTGTACCAAAAGCATTCATTGTGAAGAGCCATTATTTCGATTTAATGAAATGTTTTAAAGCCATACTGAACATGTATGGAAACATACACGAATGATTGACCGATGCATAGCAAGTGCAAAGCATCAGTATATCTACCCGACATGTTTTATTAGATGTATTATTATTTGATAATTACTAAAAACAATATATCGGTAATTTTCACGTTGACAGTACACAAAGAAAACATTATTATTATTGTTATTATTAATAATAGTAAAACAATTATTTTATAATAATAATAATAATCAATAGCGCTCATCATTTCATTATTATTATTATTATTATTATTAAAACAGCAATCATAATAAATGTAGCATAATAGCGCAAATAGCGCCCCCTTGCAGAAATGCAGAGAATGCAACATTGTAAAAAAGAATGCTAATGTTTTCCAGCGACAAATTACTAAATGTTTACATAACTTTTGTTTCCTGCAGAAGAATGAACGTCAAATAGATTTGGCATGACGTGTTTATATAATATTGTATCTGTTGATAGTACTTTTCCTTGTCTGCTTCCTTCGAAGTCACAGCCGAGGACAGTGGCTACTCAAGTGTTTGTAACTGTGCCGTAAGACAATCAGCACGCTTGACATTTCATAGCACGTACTGCTATTGAGATTAATGGGCATGCTAACACCACGCTTTCTTCGGGTATTATAGACCTCCCTGACACACGAACATCAATAACATATCAAACCTGTCAGTCATGACAACACCACCTGTCTTTCTCATAGAAGTTCAGACCTTTGAGAAAAACAGAGAGAGATATTGTATGTGCGGAAGCGTGTCCCGTTAAGGCCGCAGGGAGCAGGCATCGACACTATTCCAATTACGAAAGAGAATGAGAGTGTCGAAACGTGCCTCGACTCGGTGTGTGTGAGCGCACCGGGTTGTGTACGTTCATTGGCGTGTGTCTGCGCGCATGTCCATACGCTCAAATGTGTGTCTCTCAGCAGTAATTGTAATGGGACTCGAGGGGTCCGAGTTTGGCTGCCTCGCCGGCCCTCCACTCTCATTCCACACCTTCCCCCCATAATTAGGATCTGAGAAGGCCTGGTAATGTCCAGACTCCTGGGGCCGTCGCACTCGCTCTGCCTCAGATAAGAGCCCTTGCTCTGGGCGTGCAGGTCAACCTTCCGAAAGGGCCAGAAACACAGCCATTCAGCCGGGCACCTGGCCAAAACACACGCGCATTTCCACGCATCCATGGACGGATCGCAAAGGAATCAAAAATCGATTTCTCTTTAACACCCCACATCTCATCATCGTAAAAAGTCGGGTTATTGACCATAAATTTGATCAGTCCATTGCCACATAATAGATGCGCTCCTGATTGGCTATAAAGAGATCTCATTTGAGTGAAGGCGTGATCAGATATAAACCCAGCCTGATGGGCTAATAAACGCAGACATGGGGTGCGGTGCCAGTAATGTGTTTCTGCTCGTAATTTTTATGGCGATGTTTGGGACGGCATTAACAGCAAAGATGAGCGCTCGCTGTGCGTAAATTTGCTGTGATGGGTGTACGAGGGTGGGCAAACGCGGACATTCTCATCCTTAACCAGAAGCACCGAGAGGGAGCCAAAGGCAACTGTAGAGATGATTGAATCAGCGAAGGTTTGGCAAGACCGCTGGCAGAATGTCGACTTGGCATCTTGAATATGCTGTGTGTTTGATGCTTTGGCTCGGGAGGTGAAGTCGTATACACAATTGACTGTAGAAACTGAAAGTGAAAAGGTAAACAGTTTTATTGTTCCCACTATGGGACTCTTCGACAGTTGCATCGTAGCACACTGTGTCTCAGTGTCTAGCGTCACGAGTGTCACATTTCTAAATGTTGATGCGAGAAACGCGTCTGTGACCCTAAATTGTGTTACATGCTGTTTTTAAAACTGCCATCCATCATTTTTGTCATGAACTCTGTTTAAAACATAAAATTGCAGGTTACTTGTAAAACAACGTGGGTTGAAGTCATAGGGCCCTATAGCACACCCGGCGCAATGCAGCGAAAGGCGCAGCGCATATGTTTTTGCTTCTTTCAGCCCGTCGCGTTGTTTAAATAGCAAATGCATTTGCGCTCATTTGCGCTCAAACCTGCTCAACGCTGCAATATTTTTTAGTTTTTGTAAAGAGCGCGTTTGGAATATGCGCCTATAGGCAGGTGCACAGCACTCGTACATTCTGCTTATTACACACAGATGGACGGGCAGAAGCACACAAAAATGACAAATAGTTTTAAGTTCATTTTAAACAGAATACGAATTAACGGACTGCAGTTTTAAATGCGATAACAACCCTGAAGGAATCCTGACTTGGGTTTTGGGGACAGGAAGATTTGAACTCGGTAATAAAAACAAGCGAAATAACATGAGTGTGCTGAGGAATATATTGTCTACCTAGGCCTACCAACGTCTTAAATATTCGCAAATGTGTTTTATTTGAAGTGCACCCAACACCCGAAAATTGCATACAGCCAGTCAGATTGTCCTTTTTGTCGCAGTTGTGTGCAATATGCGTCAGATAGTTCATGGTTATACAATGGCTGGAGATCAGAAAAAGTCAGAAGAAAAACAAATGGTTAGTTAAAGTTTGGCTGATTAGCATAGCCGAAACAGTCACATCGGTACGACATTAAGCCCGCGTAACCACGGAAACGCACAAAGGAACCATATCAAAGACAGAGAGAAAAATTAAAAGAGTAAAAATATTGCAGGGTGTTGCCTAGATTCCAGCTGCGCGTGTATGCATGCGTGCACAGTGTGCTCATTAGTGCTCGGAGACGACAGGAAACAGACGTTCTTGTCTTCCTGTGAGAGCACAGAAAGGGAAAGTTAAAAAACATCACACACACACTGCCTGGGCTCAGTCACCTGACTTTAATCAGAGCGAAAGCCCCACTGAACTGACCGACCGACAACCTGAGCTCTGCGCAGCTGGAAAAAACACAGCGGCCCGAACACATGCGCACGCTTCCGACTTTCACTGAACTCTTACTGTTAATACACGATCTACTCTCATATGTGGTAAACCTATGCAAACACAGAGGAGAATACACACTCTTGCTCCGGACCACATGCCTGACTTAATCCCCAGGGACTGACACTCACTGGGCCATGGCGGGACGTGTGCGTGGGGGATCTCTTTTACAAGCATTAGGCCCGCCTTCCTCTTGACAGCAAGTAAAAACACAAGACACGCCGCAGACAGACCTCTACAACTACGGAGGGACAGTTCAGCCGAAAATGAAAATTCCTTCTGTTCCCCTCTTGTCATTCCAAACCTCTATGACTTTCGTACACAAAAGAAGATATTTTGAAGAATGTTGATGGCCAAACAACACTGGCCCCCGTCGACTTCCATAGACACTAAACCACTGAGGCGTATTCAAAGAAAGTCATGCACGGGTTTGGAATGACATTAGGAGGAATAATGATGCAAGAATTGTATTATTTTTGGGATGAACTATCAACACAACACAGCTGAAGTCAAGAACTCCCATGCTGGCTTATGTAAAGATGTACACGCACAGCTGGGGCGAAGGGATAAGAGAGCTGGAAAACACCCAGCGACGCAAAACAACGATGGATAAAAGAGGACAGAAAAGACAAGAGCGGAAATATTAGATCTTAAGGGAGTCCTAAAATACTTGTGGAAAAGCAATAACTTAATGTGATATTAATGACGGGAATGCATTAAAGGACACGTGACAGTAACTGGCGTACCGAAAATCCTGCAAAGGGAACAACTTATATTCCAGTGTGTGAGATATCGTTTCCCATGACTTTTAATTTGTAAATATACAATGCTCCATATATGTAGCTCAGAAGCATTTCTACGTGGAGTGAATGTGCTTTAGGCAAATGTAACCGTACGATAATTGGCCGATTTAAGATCCAGACACTGTCGTTCCCGTGTAAATACAATTCTACCGCCAAATATATCACACACAGGCGGTCACACTCTGTAGTATAAAAGCTCTTGAAATTTGACTACCTTATAACATCATGATGAGGGCCGGACCATCCAAGAATACGAAGTAACATCAATATATTCTTTGTCTCTTATGACGAAAGAATTAGAAAGTGTCCCGTCTGCTAATTCCAATTTGATTCATCGCTGTATTTGGCCCGACCCGTGTGTGTTTGTACGTGCGACTGTAAAAGAGAGAGAGAGGTCGCGTTCTTCCCACAAACCCCTTAAAACTGTGCCGTAAAATCATAACAAATGATATCAGCATGTGGCCGAGAGAAAGGGAGCGAGAGCGTAAAAAAGAGAGATCTTTCCCTCCTATGAGCGTGTCTCTCTCTCTCTCTCTCTCCCAAAAGCCCAGTATCTGGAAAGACACTCGATTTTTCTTGCGAACATGAGGAGTTTTTCTTTGTAAATATGCATGAGGCTGCAGTATCCAAGCAGTTTGACAATAATCCCGCTGTACTGTTAACAGAAATTTTTATAAAGCAACACACACACGCACACAAATATAAAAAACATGTTGTTCGTACACAGCCACGCGCATCATGTTTTCCCAGTACACATTTATAATGCAATATTCAGTTGCCCCGAATGCAACACAGGAATAAAAACAAACACATTTCATTGAAATATAGAGTTCTGGGCTGAGCAGTGTTAGCATGCTTACGTGCGTACACAACACGATCTTTCCTTATTGGTAGATTCAATTTCCCAAATTAGGACATGTTGTGTCAGAACGTAAAGCACATTTTGTAAAACAGCATTTGCTGGTTACCATGAGGGTTACGGTGGGACTTCAAACTATAAAAATTGCAATTGAATCGTGAAACTTTACGCAACACAACAGATACGATAAGCATTTGTTGGCAAAAGTGCTTGTTCGGTCTGGGTTTGGTTATCAAAAACCTAATTTCATATGAATTTGTATCGATATTTATTTATAATATTATTGTTTATTAATTGAATTCAATTACATTGTAACTATTTACCAGTTATCGATTCTTTGTGGCAGTCCACTGCAAGTTAAAATTGGGCCGCATCACGTTTGTTGTTGCCGCCTAAAGCGTCCATATCAATGATGTAGTTATATGAAAACCCTATCATATTTCATATTTAGATTGCTTCAGGAAAAACAATGCGTGCGTGTTGGTTTATTTTAGTTTAGGTATGTATATAACATCCCCAGAAGTGAGCTTTATCTGAGAAAACCCCAACATTTTCTTTAGGTAAGGTTCTTTTTTACAGCTAGTGCCGAGTATTCAGAATGAGTTTTATATAATAACACCCTCATGTTACGGGCTCATTTAGCCAGCTAGTTAAAAGCGAGCGGGTTTCTGCATCTATGCTAGACGGCGGGGTGCTACTTCTGACAGCGAAGTGAAACATCCGCGTGCTAGTTACGGGGTCAAAAATCTGTGCGTGGGTGTGTGTGTGTGTTAGTGTAAAAGCTCTATGAATGGTTCCTGAAGTGCACTCCTCAAACATAGCTGCAGCACATTCTCCTCTCAGAACTAGCGTAGGAGGAAACCAGCACTGATATGCCTCTCTGGATTTCAACCTTAGCGTAGAAAACTGCCTACATGCACAAAATGAGAGAGGGAGAACGAGAACGATATTACAATAGGCTCTGTCTGTCTCTCAGACAGTCAGACACTCGATTTTAATCACGGTCATTCAGCGAGGCCTGAAAGGAGCCTCTGTCCAGAGCTCTGTGCTCTCCTACAGCTTAAACAATGCAGCACACACACACACACACGTTCTCATTAAAAACCTGCGACCATTTCCCCATGGCTTCGACCGGCCAAAATATCCCAGTTTAAATCCTGGGACACGCGATGTCTAATAACAGGAACACGAGAGCATAATCCTGCGTCCGACAGGTTTGCCTCTTACTTATTTGTGTTAAACGTATCTCCCTAAACACCTTGTAGAAAATAAAACCTTTAGACACACAGCAAAACAAACGTCGAACATGAGGTCAAACGTGAAGAGAAGTGTTCCCTTGTTAAAATCACTTCTGAAACGTTAAATCCGTCTCAATTAATCCCACTGCTTTCTAAAATAACAATATTTTAACGAAGAAATTTAACGAAGAAATCTGTCTCTATTAATCCCACTGCTTGCTAAGAAAAACAAGATATTAACGAAGAAATTTAACGAAGAAATCTGTCTCTATTAATCCCACTGCTTGCTAAGAAAACAAGATATTAACGAAGAAATTTAACGAAGAAATCTGTCTCTATTAATCCCACTGCTTGCTAAAAAAACAAGATATTAACGAAGAAATTTAACGAAGAAATCT
>NC_136768.1:25786392-25841392 GCF_947034865.1 Barbatula barbatula | reverse complement strand
TAGGTATATAAAGTGACATTAAAAGGGGAAGAAGCTTTAAATAAAGCTAACATATAAAACAATTTAATGAATAATTCATCTTTTGTTATTGATTCCAAATAAATTGTTTTCCGTAAATGTTTCTCTTTTTGGGGTCATATGTGGTTGTAAATGTATGCAAGCTTCCGAGAACTAAAGCGGAACTAAGATACATCAAGACAGGCTTTCTGTGGTTTCTGTTGCTCTTCTATACTTCCTCATAACTGACTTTACACAATGGCGTTGTCTCAAAAGTCGATTGACTCATATTATAGACACTTGACAGAAAGCACCTTCTTTATGAAGTCCAACAATATCATGAAAAAAATTGCATGGATAGAGTCAACCCTGTATGGTGTCCCCAATAAGCGGTGTAGCAAGAAAAAATCAAAACTGTCCAAACGACAAAGAAGCTGTTTATCTAAAAAAACTGAAAGAAAGAAAAGAAAGAGAGAAAGAAAAAAAGATGATCAACCAACTTCAAATACGCACATTTCTTTGCATAACAGCTGGTTATGCGCAACACTGTGCCGTAGCAGAATCCTAAAAAGGTTTAAAAGAACCTAAAGTCGATTGATAAAAATGAACTTTCGTGTTGTTTCTACATAAAACTGGCAGCGACGCAGCAACTGCATCTTCTCAGCATCAGCACCATCATCCCGCATCACAGATGAGACGAGACGCGCCCGGTCCGATAATCCTCCTCATACCGGACCCGTTTACTTCTGTGCTTCAACAGTTCCCGACGTATTCGGGGGAGGGTTTGGGATCCCTCTAAGGGTTAATAAGACACCCCGTGCGTCAGACACATGACAGTAAGTGAGAACTCAAGGAAAAAAGTCCCGCACACACTTTTCGAACCGAAATAGCACTCACAGTGGTGCGTAATGTCGACCGGAGCGCAACGAAAGCGCGTCCTCGAAGCGCATAGATGGAGACGCGCTCGGCGCTCTCCGCATGCATGTTCGGGTCGGGTCTTACCTTAACACGTTCCAGCTCTTGAGGGGGTCCAGGTCTGAGATTATAGAGACCATGGTTTAGGCTCGGGCAGCTTGGGCTTTGTTCGGACAGAAAGCGGTTGATAGGAGTGAGTGAGTGAGCGTTGTTACTCCGACTGTCTCTCTGCACTGCTCTGAGTGTGATAGCGCTGAAAACAGTCTCTTTTTCCTCCGCCCCTTACAATCACTTCAGCTCTCCTTCTCTCTCTCTCTCTCTCTCTCTCTCTCTGGCTCATCTCTCTGTACGGCCCCGAATGTTATAACGTCTAACCTTTTCACATGCGTAAATGCTACATTATATTCACCTACATTATATTCACCTAAAGAAAGGCAAAGGTACATTATTATATACTAGTGATGTTAAGGCTTATGATTAATGTGCCAGCGAAATTAAAGTAGCCTATACACAATAAACCCAAACACATATCATAAAAAGGTAATATTACAATTACATATTATATAAAATAATAATTGAACACACATTGACTTCCAGTGCCCCTAGTGGACCTGTTTCCTCATTAAAAAAGTATAACAGCATGCCTGTAATGTAAAAAAACATTGTCAAAAACAGGTCTGGCTTTCGTTGAATCTAGTAACTTTGCATAAGCACCCATTGTGTTATTGCTCCTGCATGACGTATCGCTTATTCCTACCTGAACTCTTTGTAAGTCGCCTTGGATAAATGCGTCTGCTAAATGACTCAATGTAAGTGTAAAAACGACTGAAAAACATTCACCTGCATAACGCATTCCCAGATGGCCAGACAGCGATTCATAATCATAAAAATATTGTTTTTGGAGATTTTGTGAGCCTGAACACTGTATATGGTACACCGTGAGTTTATTTGTTAATACGCAATGCTGTACGCAAATCTGTTTTAATAGTCGTGTCACTTGGACCCCGAAACCGTACTCCTTACATCACGTCTTAAACAAGCGGATAAAGGTAAAGTGGGCCACATACCCTGAAGTTTCAGTTTGTCAAATGTTTTTGCGATACGTGCCTGCCTTCCTGTTATACTGACAATTGGTCATGATGTCCTTGATTCTGTTCATAGCTGTAAAAGCCCAGCACAGGCTATTGAAGCGTTGTGGTCAAGTGCTTTAAAACACAAAGAGTACGTTTTGAAACGGGGTAAGCACTTTTGATCCGGACAAAGAATCACATTTTTTAAATGAATGTCTTGTCTTAAAAGCACGAACGTTAAAGTAAATAATTAAACCACTGTGAGTCAAATGAGAAGATAGACACGCCATTCATGTGACCCTACCGCTGTATCTAACAAAGCTTGCTTCCCGTTTGACACATCACCACATCCTGTTTTATTGCTCACCTTGTCTGTTTTTAACTGTGGCTCCCTGGCGATGTCATTTCATATAGTTAAAGGTAATAGTATGTTTATTTCTTTGTAAAATCCAGACAAATGTGTTTATTTTTAGTGTACGTGTGTGACTCCCATTCAAGAACCGTTCCTTTCCTCTGTAGTTCTACCAGAAAGACTCGGGAGGCAAAGTGTAGAGTATTGAACATTTATTAAACAGCTGGTAAACAGAATATATGGTTATGGTAAATATGGTTATTGGGTGTCTTTGGAGTAGGCCCTGTCCGTGGCTCGCATCCGGAGGGCCACAAAGTCCTCCACTTCCCGTCTTAAGATGGAGACGGGGGCGTAGCCAACCCCCCTTGGGTTTGTAGGGACAGGGACCTCCTGGTGGTGGTGAGGAGGATGGTGGTGAATCCCTGTTGCTTCGACTGCGGACGTAGAAAGGGGTAAGTGGCGGTCTTTTATATTCCATGTTGGGGTGTGATTGGTTAGGTGTTGATTGGTAGTGGATGATGCGAGATTGAGTCTTCCCGGCAGAACTTGCGCTGTAGCTATATTTCTCTTGCTCGATGCTATAAGTTCATAATGGATTCTTTTTATGCAGTGATGTTCGAAGGGGTCATGTTTAAACTGAAACGAATATTAAAATGCTGTCATCCTTTATTCACCTTCTTATCTTAACAAACCTGTAGGACTTTCTTACCTCAGCAGCGCACAAAAGAAGATATTTGGAAGCATGTTGCTTACTGGACCCCATTCAGTTGCATTGGTTTTGTGTGATACGGGTTTGAAATGACAAAAGGATGAGGAAATTATAACTGAACTATCATTTATTTTATTTAGACATACTCAAAGTGAGATGATATTTTATATAGAACCCGAAAAATATATAAAGGACGTATAAGAGCAACAGACTTGAGTAGGCAGTCTCAGTTCAGGTATGACTGTGTCACAGCTTTGGTTTTTTCTCCACTATATAGCTTTACATCTTAAATATAACTTCATTTGAGATGAGATACAACTCAGTGGTTTGGAAACATTTAATACTGCACATTCAAACCAGACGGTTTTCACGAGTGACCAGAATTTGTCGAAATATTACCATGACACTCATAACAACAACGTTTCAACAGCTGTCGGTATAAATTCAGAACATAAACCAAAAAAGCACCTTTAGTGTGACTTTAACGCTGACCTTGTCACGACCCCGATCTGACACATCATCAGGACTACGTTTCCCATCATTCCCCACAGCACATCGCCGGCACTCTGTTAGCAATCCCGCTCACCCGACTGCAATCACCTCACCACTATTACTACACAAGTTATGACATTGTTGTCGTCGATGTAATGCTCGTGTTGGACTTTCTGTGGATTTTTAAAGACTGCCTTGTACCTTCATCTGCGTCTACACAAGCAGAGTCCCATGACAGATATTGCCATTTTTAATCTTTTACACGGACGTATAAAAGACAGGGCATTTCACAAGATCAAATGTAGGACAGGATGTGATTTTATCGATCAGGAATTTGTTGGATTGGAAAAGAGACTGGAGTCAGGTCTTAAGAAGCAATACTTTGGCCAATGGCCACATGGCCTAAATGAGGTCTTTGGAAAAGGGTATCGAGAGTGTGGATATAATATTGGAGTATCATGTGGTAATGAGTCGCACACGATGAGATCTGGGAGTGTGTTGAGAAAGTCAACAGGGTCAATTTAGGTTTAATGAAGACTTAAAGTGGCCAATTTACAAGATCACACATTAGCACCAGCTCCACATCTGCTGTTGGGCAATTGTTAGTGTATTTGCGTGGCTTATTTTCTCATTGCAAAGCTACGACTAGAGCATCTCCATAAGCGAGCCTTGAAGCCACACGTCTACCGCTCCACTACCACACCAACCAATACGGCTAATAAATAACCCGTAAGCAAAGAGGTTTGCTTACAAACCCCCACAAGAAAGGCAAATCTAGGTTTATGGAAAGCAAGGGTGTGTGGGTGCAAGAGCGTTTATTCTTAAATGTGCCATTTTTAAAACATACAACATGTTCCATCTTCGCCCATTACCTTCTCTCTTGTAGCTTTTAATCTTGTTAGTGACCATATTTACACACGTTCACACACACTTATGACACCTCTCAGGCTCATTTTAAATGCAGAAACAGATGAGAGAGGTATATATTTATAGCTGAAAACAGAACACATTCATGCATTTGGTAGCCATTATATTCAGTCTTACATTTGTTGCATGTAAGGAAACCCTGGCAGTGGATTGGCTCAACCGTTGCTCTTCCATATAGCTAAGAAGATTTTTTCTTCAGTCTTTTTTTTGAGTCTCAGATGTTTCTCATAAATGACTATTTCATGAAAAATGTTTGAGATCATATCGAAATCTTCAACAGCCTTGACTTTTGATGGCAGACTTGGCAGACCCAACATTGTTGTGATTTTTGAAAGTCTAGTTGAGATTTTTGCGTGATTTCTTAGTTTTGATCTCATGAGAAATACTATCTGAGACTTGCTCACTATTTAATCTCATTAAAGTTTTGAAGAAATAACGGATCTAATTTGTGATTTTCTTATGGGAAGCTACAGGAACTGTGCATGAAGAGAAGCTAAAGAAGATAGCCAACACCAACACAAAGTTCAAGGCTTGTTTAAACCGGTTCGGTGCTGGTCCGGTTCATGATGCTGGTCAAACAAGACCGTCATTCTAGTTGGTTGGGACTTCCAGCGTCTTTTATCATTTTGTCTTCCGCGAAAATATACAACACTGTTCCAAACCTGAGACCTCGGGTATAATTCACAGCCCATATCATCTGCACGTCTAATCTAAATGAAGTATGTACAACGTCAGCCTTTCGAAGTCTATTCCAGCCTGTCCCCTTCTGTCAGTATCCATTCAGGGAAAATAAAAAGGGAAAAGGATTTAGGAGAATGAGAAAAAGCGCAAAACAACGGCACGCATACACCAGCGCGGGGATAAAATAACTACGAGGGGATTATTTCATAAACGACGATATTTCCTTTCTTCTGAAATCCATTTGATGCTGTCAAATAAGCCGAAAGCCATACACCCACATGCACATTGTCTTAAAAAGAGCGATTTGATGAGGATCTATTCTGCCTAACCAGGCGGAAATAAAGTGCAGCCTCCGTTCACAGTTAAAGGCTTCATAAAGATGCCCGTCGTGAGAGGACAGGAATAACGCAGGGTTTGAAGCGGTTTGAATGCAATTATGAAATGTGTGGTCTCTTTGAAATGCTGTTTCAATTGATGTAAATGTTGATTTTTTTTCAATGAAACGTAATAGATGAGGTGAAAAAAGATGTCCCATTGTCATCTACGGTCGCTTTGTGGATTTCACTGAACATGCAATTGACATTTTTAGATTAAAATGAAAATTTTTCCTTGATTAATTTCTTAAAGGAATAGTGCCCCTAAAAAAAATTGATTTTAATTCGTCATTTACTCACCCTTATGCCATCCTAGGTGCATTTGACAGATGGACACAATTTTTAGATTTTTTTTTAAAACCGACTTTGTTCTTCTTAGCTTTTAAAGGCATTCAAAGGTGTCAGTTTTAAAGCTCTAAAAACCACATATATCCATCATAAAAGTAATCCACATGAAATTTCTGGTCATATGGACCATAACATCGGACGTGCGCGCCTGACCCCCAGTTAACTTCCGGTTTTGTATTACTGGATTACTGTATAATCATTCTATGTTTGTGAATTTGTTATATCTTGTTCATTTTATTACATAAACAATTTGTTGAATGGGTGCTTTATTTGGTTGCATTTAAACAAACCGTACGGTACATTGACATATAGCGGTTGAGCTTGGTATCGCAGTCTAAATTCTAAATATTGGAGAAACGAGTTTTGCCAAGTAACACTTCTTCTCGGTTTCTTTTCTACAGGGACTCTATTGTTTGTGAATATGAAAGTGGAAGTTAAGTAACATTTGTTTATGTCTATAGTGGGTATGGACGTGTTGTCACTTTACCATGTGAGCAACACTTGACGCGCCTCCTTGAGTGGCAAAACATTCAGCAAAACGACTGCTTACAATATCAGGAAACGCAATTCCGTGCAACATTTCAGTGTCCGGGAACACCTGATTCCTTTGTACGTCATAAGGAAGTCCCGGCGTGTTCACATGGGAAGGTAACGCCAATGCATACCCTCTATACTATTGGATCTTAATCTTGAATTGAAATGTAACAGCTTGCTCTGTTCACAGAATGACATCACAAACCCATCTTACTTTTTACGCCCTGCCCTCCAACTATCTTTCCCCATTCGGGTATATAACGCCTGCTTTTCACAATCAAATCAATTGTAATGCATGGCCTCCCACCTGCTGAAAGGGTTTAAGCCATAGCCATTATAAACACACCTAGATCTTTTCGATCTACCCAGAAGTTTATTGTGTAGATGCACAGTATAGTGAATCTAGTATATATAGTTTGTTTTAATGCAGTAAGAATTAAATCAGAATGGTGGGTGAGATTTATGTTTGATTGGATAAAGAAAACGAGAAGCACACTACGCTACTAAAGGAGAAGCATGTTGGCCTTGCGGGTAAGCATATGTAAATGTAACATTAGAATGTCGGAGGAGTCGCGCATGCTGTTATTGGCTCATTCATCACGCTAAGCTAACAGGTCTGTAAAGCACAAAACAGAAGAGTGACAAAAAAGACACTCAAAATAAACTGCCTGGACGATTGCGCGTAGTTGAAAAGCAGCTGTAGAGGGTATATTGCGCTTTGGATGTTTTTTGGATTGGATTGTCTCACTTTAGGATTCCGTGTGTTGCTGTCAATGACAGTTGTCTATTGCTGCCTTCAAGTCATGCCTGTATGGTGATATTTACAAGATGAGCACAGATGAATGCCAGCACATGGCACACTGTTGTAATCACCAGTCGTTAGTTATGAGGAGAACTGGTTAGAATCGAGGGGAAGGGTGTATCAAGAATAATGGTGGATGTAAACTGGTGTTACTTTTTGATAGCGCAGGATGGTTGTTTATCTGATAGTTTAATCTGTTTATCTGGGTAATGAGGATAAACTACGTGTCCCGTCATTCTTTGTGAAAAACACGAGAAAACAGCTCATTACACACCTTCTATTTACCAATTTTTATAGCTTTTGCTCGCATTAGCATTTCTGAAAGTGAAGTGCAAAATAGCCATGGTTTAAATCCTTTTTATTTCATTGTAAAACCATGGTTACTACACTTAAACTATACTAATGATTCATTTTGGCGAAGGAGACTCATGAGTTTAACATTATCATGCTACTATGCTAAGCTAACGACACGATACCTCAATAGGCAACTGTCGCGGAATGGCTATAGCCTACGGAAGCGCACAACGATGAATAGTAATCCAAGAACTTCAATAGATGAACATGAACAAACATAGGAGACAATCAACAAACCAAATAGAATCAGGTGACGGACTAATAAACCAATAATGAACACAGAAGACAAAACCGAACTGAAGATAACTGTGACAGCAACAGACATACATGTTAGATAAAATAGCATATCTTATCAGACCTAAGTTTTCTTTTTTTGTGTCGCCCTTTCAAATTTAAGAATATTATCAGCATTTCTCTTGACTCCAGCATCTTATCACTGAGCTTATTGAATCTTTTCTGGGATTGCCTTTTGTATTGCTGCATTGACACTGGGAATTTTTAATCAGATTGCCAGTGAGCGTTCATTGTGAATTCAAGAAGGAGATGGAATGTCAGACAATTCAATCCTAGAATCAAACCCTATTAACATTGCTGGGATCAGCGCGGTAATGTTTCTGTAACAAAAGGCAGGGCTAGTGACATCATGTGACTATTTGACCAGGGCAGCTAACTAGCGAGAAAGCAGAACGTTTGTACAAAGACAAATACAAAGATTATAATGGCTATGAACTGGATTGATAGATTGCCTGGTATTTCTTGTAAGAATGTAAACACTTCCTGGTCTCAGAAACGTTTCAACACGAAGGCCTACATTACATGTCACATTGTGATGTCACAACTATCCAGGATGCTCGTTCATGCACGCACACAATACGAAAAAGCCCTGACATTGTAAAAAAAATGCCAGAGCAGTTTTTCTGGAATTTTAGAATTTGTGAAACATCTGAGTGAAAGCAGTTCATAAAGGATACATGCAGCAACATAATCTAACAGGAATTTGTAACTATTTCATAAGGAAGCTGAATTTTTACGATCATATTTGTACGTTTTAGTACAATTTGCTATCATGTAAGTGACGGAAGGGGTTAGGGGAGGGGCTTCACTTTTGTTTTTTCGAATAATCGTGTTAATAAACGATTCACATTGTAGAAATTCCAACGAATTTTTCAATTTGTAAAATGAACAAAGACGTATTTTCCGATTGCCATTGCCAGTAAAGGTTTACGTCATGTTTGTTTCCTGAAACTACAGAGTTACAGTAGAGCTTAAGTGTACTGTACATACATACTGGAATTTTAAGTATGCCATCTAATTACATATCCTGAAATGAATCTAATGGATACATCTATAATCCTATCACACCATGAGTAAACACTTAAAATCCCTGTAAGAAATAATGTCAAAACATAATTTTTACTGTGCTCACCAAATCAAATCTGCTCCACAGACACATCAAACAAACCCAGATGCAACTCGAGTGTGGTGCTATAATACAGTGCTGGTAAAGTCTGGCTTTGCCGAGCAGAAATGAATCAATATCTGTGTGTCTCCAGCTAAATTACTTCAAACACAGGGATTGTGTGATCTTTACTTATACGTATTCATATTGTAGGTTTTATTGCCTTTACAATATAATGATAAACCGTCTGAGCCTCATGTCTCGATTGAAATAAAGTACAAATGTATGAAATGATAGAAAACCATCCCCAATGCCGTTTGGACTGAAGCTCAAAACTCAAAGCACTTTGCACGACAAGGCCTCATTTTTTTAAGGAGGCCATTTATTTAAAGATTGTGAGGCCAAGTAGATCTCATAATAAGAACTTCTGATAAATACAAACACTTGACCAATCATTCCAGTCCCAACATCTCCAACGGCTCTTTATCGGTGATAATCTTGAGTTATTGAACGCCCATAGCCTGAACTAGACCTCTGATGTTCTTGTTGTGTTGAGCCAATTGTTGGGAAATGAGAGGTTATGGAACAGATTGAGAAAATAATCAATAACTGAGCTGGCGAGCGAGAAAAGCACAGAGAAAAAAACGAATTGTATTTCTATTGCAATTATTGCAAACTAATGGGGTATACATAAGTTACTTCAGGCTAATTTAAACCAAAGGCACAAACATCAAGAAACTAGCAAACCTCAGGGCGATACTCAATACAAATATCTCTTTATTCAGAGTAGTGGTTGTCAAGCGGTTACTATTAGTATTAAGACACTTAAAACATTAAGAATTTTAAGAAATTTTACCATTAGGTTGGCACAAATCATGTTTATCCTCCTTTTGGGTGCCTAATGAAATGGCCCAACTATATGTCAGGCATGTAATTCAAATGAGTTATTGCAAATAATACTGTTATTTGCATTTAATGGCAACAACAAAAGATATGGAAAATATTTCCGCAAGGTTGATCGGCCTATTTGTTTTACAATTTACACACTTAAAGGGTTAGTTTTACATCCAAACGGGTTCGTTCTTGGGGTCACGACCCACAAGATGAGAACAACTGACTTCTGAGCATTGCACCGAAGTCTCGTGAAATCTTAGTTATTTTTAACAAAATGTTGGAAGAATAAAGTTAAAATGTATGAAAAGAAAATGTACTTTATATTAACACATCTCATGAGCTTAAGTTTTGGAGGAAATGACTTGCATGTGCTCGTCAAATACTTCACCGTGACCTTAAACCTTAAAGACAATCTATGAATACACTGAAAGCTGTAATAATGAACGGCGCACTCATAGGATATATATCTACATCGCCCACAGATCTAAAAGACACTGGTTTGACAGACAGCGGATTTACTCGGTCTTAAATGTAAGACTGCTTGCTGCCGCAGATCGGTTTTATTTGACACATATCAATATCAGCTGCTGTGTGGTAAATAACAGTCAAAAACATTTGTTTGTTTGCCCATGAAGTAACAAAGCGAAATACCCGAAACAAGTCAGGTAGGGTTTGTGAAAGATCCAAGGATGAAGACAGATGGTGCAACAACCTCCCGAAAAATATTACACGACAATAAATCAATGACAAAATGGTGATTTCTATTGTACATAACCGAATAAAAGAAGCTGTGAAAACAGATCTGGGTAAAACAGGGAATTTGATACACCAGGCTCGACGTCTCTGTGGGCTTTAGCTTGTGCACCAAACTGTCTGAGCAGGAAGTGCATTTTTTCTCACTTCCTGTTTTGGAGAAAAACAATTTGTCAGTCTTAGCTCATCTCACCCTCAGCAGGGAGGTTTCATATCATGTCGTTTCAGCCCCCTGATCTCGTGTTTTTCTTCTCTATGACATAGATTATGGAAGCATGCGATCTGATAAAACTTAAACTCTAAAATACTTTTATGAAATAGCTAATAGACGCACTGTACCATTACATACCACGCTTACTGTACGACAACAATGTACATTATAAAGTATAAGGGTGACATTTCTCATCATAGGAACTACATCTTAAGGTCCAGTGTGTCATTTTTTGGGCGGATCTATAATATACATAAATATGTCTTTGGAGGTGTATAAAGGCCTTACATAATGAAGCGTTATGTTTTTATTACCTTAGAATGAGCTGTTTCTATCTACATACACCACGGGTGGCCTTACACGGAATTCATCATGTTGTTTATATAGCCCTAAATGAACGAACAGCTCTACAGAGCGCGTTTCGCTAATCGATTATCTCCTTCAGCAAAGAAGCCAAAATGTGACGACATCTTAGTGCTGTGTCAGCCACCGTAGTGCTTCGAAAGGTAGGGGTGGAGTGAGCCGTTGGTTGCAATTTGCAATCTCACCACTAGATGCTGCTAAATTTCATACCTTTAATACCACCATCACTTTTATGCATTACTGTTGTATTTTAGCATCTAGCTAAATTAATTATATTGCCTCATACTTTAAAAAAAACACAAACATTCAACAAAAAATCCATCACCTCTGTAGCAAAAGGGATTGTGCCAATATAAGCACACACACAGAGAGATTCCAGGAAAACATGGCAACACGTCACCTTAGATATACTACTTTTGACTCTTATCTGGGACATACAGTTCTTGACTGTTTTCATGAGATTTACCTGTTTTACGGGATAGATGGCAAATTGAGGCATCACATTTGCTCCGAGGCAATAGGCTTGTTGGGGTTGACTCTGTGTGTCATGATTACACCGGTCAAGAAGTCCGGCAAAAGCCCCTCTCAGGAAACACTTGAACTGCCATGTGGGATCTCTATACACCCAGGGCATTATAACAAATACAAACACTTACCCACACACTGACAATAATATTCGCCGCACACTCCAACACACCTTGTGTGGAAAATATCCTTTGCCATATCACTGCCAAGGGCATCACAAGCAATAATAACAATCTCATATCTGTCAGCACGATCTGACGCATACACACACAAAGATACACACAGATATTTGTGGCAGTCAGGGGTTAAGATATGGAGTTAAAACTCTATCTTCTGCCATGAGAGATATGAGACGTTTTAGCTCTAATGGAAAACTGGAATAGCTGTATTGATATGGTGTATGTGTTTTTAAATGTTGATCACAGTTTTTCTCAGTTCATGTTACCAAATTGTTCCTTCCGATGGTGTCTAGACATTGACGCCATATCAGTTTATAATCCCCACGTAGGGAAGAAGAAAGAGAAAGAGTAAATAAGAGTATGCAAAACATTATAGCACTATGTGAGCCATTGTACAATAGAAAATATAAAAAAATATGCATATTCGCTCAAAGTTTACTCACCCGGATGTGTGTATATATATATATATCTTGTTCAGGTGAACACAAATTAAGAATTTTATATCCTGCAATGGAGTTTTGGGTTCCTCGCCACTGTTTGATAACTGTTTTGCACTGTTTGCCTGGCCGGGAGGGCCGCTAGAATTGTATAGTTTTATTTAATGAACACTGCGTATAGGAATTTATAGTCCGTGTGATATTTGACCTGTGTTTTGACTTGCATAACCTTATATGTTTTCTTGTACAGCTGCTTTGTAACAAGGAAAATTGAAAAAGCGCTATATAAATAAAGCTGATTTGACGACGTTTAAGTATCGTTATGATTCCACTTGTTTTGTAATATTTAGCGTTACTTCACTATCCTAATAAGTATGCAAAAGTCTATAATATACAAACGTATTTTTAATTATTCCAACAAAAGTTTGGAGATGGAGGAGGTACCACTGCACTGAACGTGATCGCGAAGGGACGCGTGTTTCCCATTCTTTATTCCTAAACGCCTCGTCCGTTCAGGTACACCCAGGCGGGTTCAGCGGGGACTGGCGGTATTTTGATTCACTTTGTGTTGTTAAACTGATTCAAACAGATAACTCAGTTTGTAGCAGTAAATAGAAACACGGATCGTTAAACACGGATTGTGTTGCACCCAGTGCAATATAAATATGTGTTTTATACTTTACATAATCATTCACATACAATCAAACAGATGAAATCTCAGCTAAATATGACTTATTTTGACGCGATGTGGTAGATGTAGCCGTGTATGTGATAGTGTGGGAGTGTTTATCCATCCAGAAAACATTGTGAATCTCATATTGTGGTATTTTCAAAAAAAGACCAATTGGCTTGATTTTCAAATATTAAACCAAGAAGGCAATGCATAGTTGCTCAGATTACTGTCACACTTTTCGTTGTTTTATGTGAAATCAAGAGCGGAAGATGTTTCAGGATCTTATGTAGGTTCATTCGGAGGCCAGAAGAGACGCAGAAGACTAAATGCTTTGGGGAGGGCACACAGAATAAAAGTACACTCTGTAAGACAAGTTAAATAGTGTGGCCATGATAATAATAATCTGTGAGAAGCCAACATAGAACACACACACACACACACACACACACACACACACACACACACACACACTGATGTAAGTGGTCATCTGTTTCTCATTACAGCGTGGAATCCTTCCCATCATCATTTCTGAGCTTGTGAGCATTTGGAACAGTTCCTGTGTTTGACACACACACACACACACACACACACACACACACACACAATCGGAGTATGTTTTTCAGTGTTTTGGCTATGTGTTTAGATCACTTGATTTAAGAGCCTCTATAAATGTAGCATTTGACAGTGAGAGCGTTTGTGGAAACTGGGTTAGTTTTCCTCATCCATGTTTTACTCTATATCCACCTTTCTCATTTCATAACACTTTTCATAAGAAAAGACAACAGAGACGGAAAGATGATTAAAAAGAAAGTCGGTAGCTTGGTTGGACACAGACAAGGCAATCCCATAATATAGTGCGACTAGCGCTATGAAAAATCCATCCGGGATGTCACGTAGACACTTTTTTATTTCAATCTCTACCGAAACAAAAAAGATTACAATTGCCTAGTTGAATGAAAATGAACTATTTTACCGTTTGGAGGTTTGCTTTGAGAAAAGGATTGTGTTAGCATAGCAACATGCTAACATGAAACTCAAGTGACGTCGATTTATTAGATTTTCACAGTTAGTGAAGGCTCGGTGAGATACAGTTAAACTCAAATTCATCTAGACACCTTTAACATTTCTCACATGTTCATAGTTTATTCGCTTAAACGGTTTTTAGTGTGGACACTTTTGTAACTATTGTTTTTTATACATTTTTGAGTTGTGAAAATGTATCGCTAATGTATCTTGACTGTTTTTGAGGTTTTGGTTTTTCCCCCTTTAAAAGAAATATTACTATTGCAAAGCCATTCTTTATACAGAAGATACTGCAGCTAGAGAGTAGAAACGAAATCCAGTGCGTGTCTGTGCATTGCACCGTCTTACATAGTGAGAGTTCAAAGTTCAGATGTTGCACACTAGTTTTGACAGCTCTAGGCATGTGAGTTAGCATGACTTACTCCCACACACATACTTCCACCCACTTGCAGTCCTCACACATTTACCCATTTACCTAGCTGGCTAGCTAAATGACATACTGTATTGTCTTTTATAAAGCTAGTTATATAGTACAGACCCCAAACTTACGCATAGAGTGAATGTTTTTTTTGCAGATGTAAAATGAACAGAATAATATTATTTACCATTTATTATATAGATTCATATAAATGTATCCATTCATAGCACATTACTGTCATGCATCCTATGGCCACTTTACACTCACAAGCACAACAACGCAAGGCCTTGAGAAGCTTATTGCTTTAAACAACATGGAAAATACACCATAACTGACATTGCTTTATTCTATTGCACCTAGTCAGAAATAACATGAACATAGCATTCACCACGATAAATCCATTCATAAATCCAGTCTTTGCATGCTGCAATATTTTACATGTCTCTTTATATAAAACATCTGATTCAACTCATTAATGTGGCACAACACAGGCTGACATCACGGTACCACAAGCGTGATTTTACCATTTCAATAGGAACAGAGCAGGAGGAAATGGGGAGGAGGAGGGATGCCCCGAAGAATTGACCCTGGGGTGGCGCGGAGACTGCCGCTTATGTACTCTCTTAATGATGATTGACAGGGCTGAATGTTTAGGCTCCTCCCAAATTGTTTATAACTTCATTTAAAATCAAGGACACAGAATCCTCTAGTCTTAGATCGCTCTGCGGTACTGTGATGTTACAAACCGACCAGTCAGCTTGGCTCTGCATGAAGTCTAAGGCCGTTTTCAGATTGGGCTCGTTTGCTGCCGTCAGAACTTGAGTGCGACTGTTCGCAGCGCGCCCTCCAGTGTTGGTTTGGTTTCAGACTCAACATGATTCTTTCGAACCCTGGTGCGCTTTGCGATCATCTCACGTCATCAAAAATATGCACGGCGGATGACAGAAAACAGAACACGGATCAATATGTACTGTTTTTATTAATTTGGTGCTATTATGCGCTGCAGAGTAGATTAAATTGCAAGTGTGTTTACTGTATGCGCGTTGCATGAAGACGGCTTTCTGCTGCTTCCAAACAGACTATTTTGAAGAAACAGTGGATAACCATGGACATGCCGCTCTGATTCCACTCGCAATGCAAAAATACGATAAAGGAAAATAAGGTAAATAATCAACACTATCATCTCTTACATGTGTTTTATTGAGGGAAATACATAGTAACCGGCTTAAACGAATGCGCATATAACTTGACTTCCTCATCAAGTGCGCACCCGGGTCTGTGTTACTTTCATATTCGTGCCAACCGTGCCACAGTTTGAGAGCAACCGAACACAGACCACCTCCATCAGGTAGCAAGGTGTGCACCTGGGTTCACTTGACAGCGAACTGGGCCCCAAACCGTGTGAAAGCCACCAAACCAGTCATGTTGTAGATGTTTTCTGCCAAAAATAACACACAAGCTGATGAGCTGAATCAGGGATTTTATATAGGGAGACATCGAAAACACTCCAGGGGGACTGGAATTGAGAAGACCTTAAACCTAAGAACACGTGTCCGTATCCGAGAATGATAGAACTGAGAATATAAAGTTTGTGTTCTATAAATGGTACCCAGGGGCATACAGAGCACTTAGTTCGCATATAACAACTTAACATAGTGATAAGATAAAGGAGAGAGAGAGAGAGAGAGAGAGAGAGAGGGAGGTCAATGCTCTGTGTGGTTTTGTTTAGAGTTAGGCTTTGGAATTGGAATCTTGTTCCGTCATGTTCCCTTTAGGAAGGATTAGGAGTTAGGAGATTGAGGTTACGGTAAACTTCACCCTAACCCCATCTTTCTTATTTTTACCTCACACACACACACACGTCTCACAGGAATCCTATTAAGGATATGTTTACCTGTGGAGCTGGTGTTGGTGGAAGGTGCTGTGATACATATCTTCACATTCTAATGACTTCAATAACCACTGATCTTGGTGCAGCACACACACACTCGACCAGTCGCTCCCTCCCTCATAAAACTTTGATCTAAAACTTAGCTGGAGGAAACCTCACGTCCACTCTCAGGAGAAATATCCTGCTAACCAAAACAGAGCCCTAAACATCACGATGGAAAGTCACAACACAACGCAAACCCCAAATCAATCTCGGCAAAATTGTGGAGGGCAAAATCAGCACATCATCGTCTGGAGTAAAGCAATCTTCCGCATTACATTCGAAGTCGAGATCCATTGCTACGGTAGGTCTGAGTTAGCCTTTCATTCATCACAGGTAGATCACACAATTTTAAATATCTTTTTCTATTTCCTGAACAATGGTAAAATAAACGTTTCTGCTACATTTCCATGAAACATTTTGGTGACTGATTACAATATTTTGTGTAAGTTATCAATTTTTATTATACTTATGTCACTCTCGTAACTATCTGTCAAACCTTTTCTGTCCGATCTACGAAGCGTAGGGGTGAGCGGAGCACAACCTTACGTTGGGTTTAATGTAACGCGGTCCTTAAAAATAGTTACACAGGGTCGAGCATGTTGTGCTTTCTGCCTTTTCCTCTCCTTGCCTTCTTATCTGATTTCATGGAAAGTTTTGATGTGTTTTCATGAAGATATCGGACAAAATCGTTTGCCATCATAAGAGTACATTTCATTACCGTTTGTTTTTCTTTCTGAGTTTTGTGTCAGAGTAACCAAATTCAACCTTATAATCTTAATCGCTGTCGTGTTGCCCTAAACCAATGTTTTTTTGGTCACAATTGAGCAGTCTTTTCTCACATATACATATCCATATGTATATCTATATCGATAGAAGTATGGTGGGATGACTGGATGAAAAGATGTGTGGATATGCACAAACAATATGCACCTCTAGTGTAGAACAATAGAACAATATTGAGGTGTTTGTAGCAAGTGTTACAACTAACCCCTGTCTGCTACAATTAACCCCTGATCATAGTTGTTAGGTTTGCATTTTCTCACTTTCAGTGACAAATCTGACTAAAACATTTTTTCGAATAACTGAGGTTGTGGCCCGCTCTCTCTTACATCTGATGGATTAGTGTTCTGTAGACAAAATCCCATTAGAGATGACTGGGCACTTGGCGGCCATGTTTGCAAAGCTTTCAGGCAACTGTTTCAGTCCCCCAAAACAGTTTTATCTTCCTGAATGGGGTAGATATCTCTAAAACTGCGATCTGCTAAAACCATATTTCCAACTAATAGTCAAACCTGACATCAACTACAGCATACATTTGATTTATTAGGCTCAAATTGCACTAAAGAACAACATGTTGGATGTGCATGTGCTTCTGTACTTGTGAATTCAGTTCCTCCTCTGAGAATTGACCCGTCGCGTGGAGTTTGATTGACCGGACCAATCCTAGCACTGATATTATGCGCCCCCTGCTGCTATTCACCATTTTGTCCGACAATCAAATCATAGAGTTTAAGGCACTGCAGATTATGTGGTTTTAAAAAGTCTTTTGCGAATCTTAGTTGTCATAATGTACAACAAGAAAGATTGTAAACAGGCTCAAACAAGAAGACTTGGAGGACTGTTTATCATCAACACTGCCAGAATGTTATCGGTGGTAAAATTGGATCTTCATGATCATAATCACAGTTTGACCCGTTGCCTAAAATGTAAGAAACCAATGACATATCCATGTCTTTACAGCAAGCACAGTAGGCTATGTTAGGCTAGAGCGTCGATCATAAAAATGTGATCGAAAAAAACTTCAAATCAGGAAATCCTTTGACCTGGCAGAAGCTTATACAGTGTCTCTACAATGAAGAGCCATGGCAGTTCTGCCAAGACATACCATGCTCTTGTTTTCTATCTGCTGTCAGTTGCTACCATTTAGTGTAGAAACCGTTCTTGATGGGGTCTTTATGGGTCAGGCCCCTCTTCAGACCACATGTTCTCTACGCATATCTGACATCTGACAGACTATTTAGAGTTCTCAACATCCTCCACTGAATAAAACACAAATATCAACTGTAGCAATATACTTTGCTATCAGGGTTGCAAGTGCATGTTCTTTGCCCAATAAAATGATACAAGGTAGCAATAAGATATGTTCTCTTTAAATGACACAGCATTTGATGCTACAGTATATTCTCACAAAAACGCCAATAGTGGATGGAAACTTGGATGCATAATTTGAACGAGCAGGAGCAGATTGTCAATCCGTAGCATTAGGAAAGAAGTCCAACACACATGAGGACTTTTGGGATACTCTTAGGTTTTTCGTTACTTGTTAATAAGCTTGCTGTCGTTTATAAGCAGTTCGGTAAACTATAAAAGCGATACCACATTTTCAATCATGCTATATCTGCAGTTGAAACCTCATACCGACGGCTGAAAACAGCATGTTGCGCATGTGATTATGCTTCAGTAAATTATTTGCATACAGTATGTCATATGATATTTCAGATAAGGATGTAGTCTTGAAATCTAAAATCTGTTGACGTCAAGGTATTTTTTCAACGTTTGCATTTTCAGCAGTCAGTTGCCCCACCAAATCCTTTTTTCCTGAGACAGGCATCTGTTACGGATGCCTACTGGACGCCTTCCCCCGGAAGGTGTTCCAGGCCGTCCGACCGGGAGGAGACCCCGGGGAAGACCTAGGACACGCTGGTGGGACTATGTCTCCCGGCTGGCCTGGGAATGCCTCGGTGTCCCCCCGGAAGAGCTGGAGGAAGTGTCTAGGGTGAGGGATGTCTGGGCATCTCTGCTTAGACTGCTGCCCCCGCGACCCGGCCCCGGATAAGCGGTAGAAAATGGATAGATGGACAAGCACATTTTCCAATCGTTTTCAATAACAGTGCCATATTTTGAAAAACGTCAGGAGTTGGCGAGGTGCTGAGTGCTCATTTGAAGATGTGTGCTTTGCACTTGTTTTTTTTAGTACGAGATGAAAAATGTTGACCATACCAACCAACAGTCAATCACAATGCAGGAGGGATGGAACAATGCTTGGTGAAAAACAAAAATGCCATATGCGAAAATGTCATATTTTTCAGCATGCAACTTTTTCTCTATTTGCAAAAGTTGTCATCAGTTGTTTGTACACTGTTTATAAAACACAATGCTTCCCAGATTATATGTTCCTTAGTAGACATCCTGGCGATACGCAACATCAAGGCTATTAAATTCCGTTCCTGAAGGGCCACATCCGGCAGAGTTTACTTCCAACACTAATCAAACACACCTGTCCGTAATTAGCTGTAAAGACGAATTATCTGTAATTATCACCTGGAAAGACCTTGATTAGCTTATTCAGTTCTGTTCGGGGTTGTAGCTAATCTCGGCAGGACAGGGATCTTCAGGAATGGAATTTCAGTTTTTTAATGGGACAGCACAAGTGCGCTGGCAAGACGTCTATTTGATGTGTTTTTATCTTAACCAAGATTGTTTGCTAATTTATGATGTTGCTAAAACATTCCCTGTCAGATGTTCGAATGACATCATAATACAGTCATACAGGTTTAAAGTCCCAGTGAACCGGAAGTTGCAATCAATTTTACCTCCGTATTTTGAGGCATTTCCAAGTGAAATGGAATTTTGAATGAGGAAAAATAGTGGGCGGTGCTTTAGTTTTTCTCTGCGACTTGATTAAACATATAAAAACAGCCCATCTATTTTGAAATGGAACTGGCAGCAGACTGAGAGTTGAAGGGGAGGAGTTTACGGATGCCCCGCCCAAGCCGTCTAATGTACGTCATTTAAGATGGATAATCATATTAAGACTGATGTGCTTTTTCAGATTTTAACTGAAGATTATGAGGGCACACGGTTTTTAAAAAGAGAATGACACACATTGATAAACTATTTAGAATAAACGCTGCAAAATTTTCAAGATTCGTTTTTATTTCACTGGGACTTTAAAATGACAAGAGGGTGAGTAATTGATGACAGCGTGGTCACATCTTTTGAGTAAAACTCTTATAAAAAGCTATGAGATGTTTGTGAACAAATACATGTACAATGCGTTCTTCTAATGCACTCTTTCAGAAACGTGTAGGGTGCAGTACGTGCTAACCGCCATTACACCGACTGACTGTGGTAAGGACAGGCTTTAATCCTTACTGGTGTTTGACGTGCGATGTAAATCATATTTAGAATCTTAACTCCGCTAATGGGTTTTAATGAAGCTTTTGCACTCCATCTCTCTCATCGGCGGGCGTGTGCTGTTGGCCAGGTGAGCACACTTCCGAGCACAGCTCTTCAGACGTTCACTTATCTTGATGTGCCTCTCTCACATCGCATTCTAAACTAGAATTCAGGAGCGTTTAAATGCAGTTTCAAAAGTTATGTCGCCACGTTGCAACTAATTAAAAAAGTATATTTCCATTTATTTCGAATTTTGGCGCAACGAACGCCCGGTACTAGGCTCGCTCGACTGGGGGGGGGCAATCATATATTCTGGTTGAGCATATATCGTAATAGTTCATTCCATGCATAATTTTCCAAATATTCTGTGATCATTGATTAATAGATCATACAAATAAGTATTTATTAATAATTTCATAATACGTATACAAGTTTAATTATTTAAATTGTCAGCTGAATATTTTTGGAGAGGCCCAAGAAACTCTGGAGGGGCAATGACCCCCCGGCCCCCCCAGACCCCGTGCTAAATTACAATGAATTCTATATTAGTAACAGTTGTTGTTTTACATTTTGACCTTTATGTCTGGCGTAGAGAGAGTGTTAAAGGTGAGGTGTGTAATTTATCATTGTTAACAGAGCTACTAAACTACTTAATCTGGGTTTCCTATGCAAACCTTTGTGAGGGGCCCTTGTCATAATAGTTACAAATATAAGAAATAATAATAATTAAATCAATTAAAACATTTAAATTAATTAAAAGTGAACGACAAAAAAACATTAAACTAACAGTGAGGAAAAATACACTGTAAAATAAATCTGAGCCTTCAAACTAAAAATTGCTAGTAACTGGTAACATTGAAAAGTTCGCCCAATTGAATTTCTGTGAATTGAATTTTATCAATATTGGCACAATGAGAAATAATATGTTGAGCCAATGTAAAAAAATATATATTGGCAAAATTATTTGGTAAAGCAAAATGTAAATAATCTGAAATTGCAATATATGATAGTAACCACATAGCGAGAACAACAAGGACGGATACAGCACCAAAAATGCTATGTTAGATAAAATGTTTGGTAGATTGAATTGTCTTTTTCAAATATCAAATAAAATATTTCAAATTAAAAATAAATGCCTTTACATTCAAATTCATGTGATAGGGAAAAAGTTCAGCAAGCAGCAGTCCCAAACCCAAGACTACATGAAGTAGGTAACATGTTTACACTCTACGCCACTGGAGCAGTCAGGGTACTTGTGCCTTTCTTTTATTTTGTCTATTCTAGTCTGAAACTGATGGGAGGAGTTCATATAAATAGCCACTGCTTACAAGTCGGGCTATTTGCACTGTAAATATACCCTCCGTGTCCTCTGCAGACAGCTGGAAAAACTCAGACCTTTTCATAAATGATGGTGAGCAAAGAGTTAAGGAGGGACTACTTCTTTGTCCAATGAAAAATGAAAGTTCCGTCATTAAATACTCACCCTCGTGTCGTAGAAGAATATTTTTTTCTTATAAACAAAAACAAAGCTTGCTTCATAAAATTAAGGTAAAACTGCCGTGGTCGCACAAGCTATTTTAGCAAAGGTACTTTCATTGCTGCCAATGGGGACTCAGAAAGCTCTTGGATTTCTTCAAAAATATCTTAATTTGTGTTCTGAAGATAAAAACCAGGGTCTTACGGGTGTGGATCGATACAATGGTGAGAAAATAATATTTCTGTGAAATAACACCTTTAAAATCTTCATTGTTAAATTCATAAGCGGGAATATTTTATGTAAACCGTAGACTGAAAACAAAAAAATGTGTATTTCTGTCTTATAACAGAAATAAATACTAATACAAACTCTTAACTGGAGAGAGACCTGGATTGTCTGTGCGTGGTTCATACATTTGTGTTAAAATGAATCAGTGTAACGAAACGTTTACTTATACTAGTGCATAACATTATATGTATAACAGTGATTTGGGGGTCTCTGTGATAATGACAAATGTCATATACAAACTATTTTAGTACATTGGTATATGGATCATTTAAATCAGTGTATAAACATATGTATCTAACACAGTTTTGAATGTTCTGCAACGCATATTTCTATTGTTTTCACCATTGCCCTGTGGATAGGAACCATGACTACGAGTCATGTCAGAAGGCAAATTAAATGACCGGATGTCGTATTGGACAGACGTGATGCGAACCGTGTGAGAGGTATTAAATCAGCACTAAATACTTAACCATTTGATGCAATAGAGGAACAGTCTTTGGTAGCTCGGTCTTCGAGTGGATGTGACGTATATCAGCTTTTGAATGGCGCTCCACTCGCCCCATCGGCTGCAGCCAGCCCCTATTGAAATAATTAAGGAGCGGCGGGTCTGTACATTACTTCTTAGGCTAACGTACATAGCCGAATTCCTGATCAATCCACAGTTTGACGGATGTATGTCGCCATTCATAGGAAAAGCGAGGGGGACGGATCGGGGTCATGTTCTCTGGATATTGTTAGGGACATGTCCCTACTGTCCCTACCCAATTCGAACGCCCTTGCTAAAAACAAACGCATTGGTGCATTATATCATGACAGCTAAGTACATTCTGCTCTCGAATCTTCATTACAGTAATGGAATAAATAAATCATTCTATTATATTATTATTTAAATAATTTTATCTTAATGCAAAACATTTTTAATGTGCTTAATTTCGGCTTTTCGGGTGATAAATGGCTCAGACTGCTGTGGTTAGATTTACTAGAATATTCTAATAAACACAGTCTTAATACATTTTCTCAAACACAGCTCAAGTGCTGTTTGTTTATATAATGCTGACAGTTCAGTTAACTTTAACTAAGTGTTGACCTACTGTATGTTTAAGTTCGTTTTAAAAGTCGGTTTTACATGAACCCCATTTATTTCTCATGCCACTTTTTTTCTGTGGTCTTGTAATTGGCATATTTAAATCGATTAAGAGATTATTTTATTATTTTCTCACAGTTGTGTGTGCCAGACTTAGACCACAAAATGCCCCCTCGCTGACAGGGGAACTTTCCATAATTAAAGGGGAAGTAATCTCTGCGCACTAGCGCCACTGAATTGCATAAAAGAGTGTATTGTTTTAGATACAGTACACTTATTGGTTGAGCCAACGTTGCTATGTTGGGTCAGTTGTGGCTCAGCCGAATGAGATTTCAGATAATGAAAATTATATCATCGTTTTAATCACCTTCAAGTTGTTCCAAACCTTTGTGAATTTCATTGTTCGCTAGGGAAAACTAGGGAAGATACTTGTGTCAGTAACCAAACAGATCTCACTTCCCATTTACTGCCATAGTAGGGAAAATAAATACTATGGGAGTCAATGGTGGATGAGATCTTTTCGATTTCTGACATTCTTCCAAATATCTTCCTTTGTGTTCGGCAGAACAAATACATTCATACAGGTTTGGAACAATCTGAGGGTGAGTAAATGATGACGGAATTTTCATTTCAGCCTGAACGATCCCTTAAAATACATATAACTTAAAGAGCACATATCGCAATAAAGCTGCAATAGCACCAATTAATAAGGGAAGCCTCTTTTTCTGCAGAAGAACAGATCACATGTAATATTTCCGATGAGAATAACCTTTAAGTAAAGCAGTCTGCTGTTGTTCGCTTTGAGAGAGGAAATAGGTAACCTTTTCTGATATCGTAATCTGATATTTGAGGATGGATGAACCTAATACTTTGTCTCCTACAAATAAAGTTCACGTACCCTCCTATGAGAATATCCTGCTGATCAAATGACAGCAGTCGCTATATAATGCTCGCACACACACACACACACATTTCTCTATACGACACCAACAGGCAAAGGTGCGAGGCTTCAGCTTACGATGACGATGAGGCACTAATGTGTGTGTGTGTGTGTGTGTTGCTGTAGGCTGTGTTTATGAGGCTCAGCTGGTGAGATGCTGACAGGAGCAGAGCAGGCGAGAAGAGGGTGACCCAGAAAGCGGTAAAAAGAGCTAGGAAGACAGCGATATTTTTAGATACCAGGATAATGATGAGAACTCTTCGGAGGGGACAAGCAAGAATGATGGCGAGTGGAGAGGGAGAGACCCTTATTCATTCTTGCATCCCGCCGTAATGTTCATCTCCTCCCCTCCCTCATTCACCTCTACTATACTCACCTGGTCATTCAAAAAAAGGCACAACTACTCATGCACATACTGATGTTTTGTTAATGTGAGGACATTTAAAACATTTTAAAAAGCAGATCACACTTTATTATGGGAAACAAATAAAAAATGGTCTTAATTTACCCACCACTATGTCATTCTCAAACCCATATTAGCCCATTTCATTCTTTTGCTGAAGACAAAATTAGACATCTAGCAGACATCGTTCATTCTGATGTTTTCCATGCAATAAAAGTACAGGGATCAAGGGCTTTCAAGCTCAGAAAAAGTCGTCATTAAAATGTTGAAGGATCGAGCAGTCTTTAACACTGTGTCTACACCGGACGGGAGTGAAAAAATCACGTTACTTTTTGTGCCAATAATGGGTTAAAACGGGGCTGCATATAGATCTGTTTCACAGATAAGCTGTTTACCCCGTGCAAAACCTCCCAAAACAAACAAACAAGTGGACTGTCCTTATATATTAGGATATACAGCAAGCCACCAAGATCACCTTAGCAATCACATAGCAACAACCTGGCAACCACAAACACAGTCCCGTTGCACTCAGGCAAAAAAAACGTTTTGCATGGACAAACACCGCTCACATTTTCTTCAAAAAGTGATAGTATCTAGTTTTTTTTTGCAATTCTGGTGCTGCTGACGGCGCAGAAAATTACATTATTCAACTTTGACAATAAAGGCTATTTTAGCGGTACTATTGCAAGATAAACGAACGTTTTGCGAGCTGTGTTGAGCTGTGTATTGTGAACAGCAGTGATGGTTTTATTACCGCAGGGGTCCGATCACAGTAACATCCGCCCAGTTCCCCCCCCCCAACGCACGGCCTGTTCCCTCCTGAGCCAAGTCAAGTAGGGCAGCAGACCGCGCCAATGTATGACAGCACGGGGGTGCCCTGCCAGAGTGAATGAGTCAGTTGGGCCGAACTTTTGAAAATAAAAAAAGAAAGAGATGTGTGGGTGGTGGGTCTGGGCAAGGCCCAGCTGGGGAAAATAAAAATCGAGGTAGAAGTTACGAGGAAAAAAGAAAATGGCGGGTAACCAGGATGGAACAACTCGCCTGTTGAAACAAACCCTTCCCGCTCAGACACGGCTTTAATCAGGACCATGAGGAAAAGTAATGTGAAACAGATTGTTTTGTGAAATGTCACAAAATGTAGTGTCATCTGATTACTTGGTTATACCCAACACACAAGAAACTCTCTTGAGCACGTCCACCCCACCAATCAAAAGCCTCCATTGTCATCGCATCAACCAACACAGGCCAAAGCTAACGTCAGCACAGCAACATTTCAGCGTATCGCCCTGAGGTCACCGCAGAGTCAACGGATGAAAGGATGGAGAGAAGATGAAGTGTTTTCTTTCATCCAACTGTTTTTGGGGGCAGATGCATTCCAATGCGTGCAGTTGATAGTCAAGTGTGTGTGTGTGTAGATCTTTATTCCCATGACTGCAGCCTGCATACATAAATGTAACATATGCCTGAAGTCAGCAAGGACGGAAAGAAAGATTGATAGAAGGAGGGGAGAAGAAAGTATGATGGACTGATGGATGAAAGAACAAAGGGTCATCTAGGATCCACAGAGGGCGGTTTTAGAGAGGAGAATTATCATTCATATCTCATTCGTCTTTTCTGTTTTCTCAAAAGAAATGGGAAGAAACAAACAAACAATTTTGTTTTGCCTATAGTTGAAAGACTCCGTGGAACCGTGGAACACTAAAAGAGAAATGCTGAGGAATATGCTGGTTACCCTTTTGGTGCAAAAACCCAATAAATGGGACTGAGGCTTTTAATAATATTCCCCACCAGTGAGCTGTCAACTGGATCATTGAATCAGTTTGTTTCTCAAATTGTTTCTCAAAATGATTCACTAAACAGGTCAATCTAAAAAAAGATCTGTTGTTCATGAATAAAAAAGTGCTTCTTTGTTAAAAAATTCTGCAAGGAACAACTAGGGCACATAATCTGTCCCGATTTGATGGCTTCAGAGGACTAAGGATACTTATGAGTGTTTTATGATGCTTTTGCAGATATATTGACGTTTCAGTGTTTCAAGTTTCAATTCAATGTATTTGCATGAAATAATCAAAAGTGTCTTTGTCGACGGAAGAAAAACGTCATACAGGGGTGAGCTTCTCAAAAGCATCGCTAGCCAACGATGGTTGCAAGTTCAACCACTCAAGTGTTTCTGACCTAATGGTTGGACATGATTCTACAGCATTCGAGAATCATTCTTTCTAGCATGACATGATTGACACAGACCATGTCCTTGAGCAAAATAAGAAAGTACAATGTTGTCCATTTTATATCCATTGCTGTAACTATATACGCAATGCGATAAGTCTTTTAGTTTGTCAAGAGTATTAATGCTCTAGGACCCTGGGGATCCTGACAGATCAGGAAGCTTGGCAAAAAATGAATGAACAAAGAACCCAAATGCGATAACAAAAGTAGTCTTCGGATGCAGTGTACGTTATTTACAGCAATTATCTGACATTGATTCAATCTGAAAGGAGAGATTAGTAGATAATGTGACATCGTCATCGCATGTTAAATCATTACATAAAGAATACCACTTTCAAGCATCGTAGTACGTGAAGTGATGACACTATTTAAACAGTCATGAACGCTACAGTCTCAAGGCTCACAGGCCTCTGATATCAATATTTTAATAATTCATAAAATTGAATAAAAGGTTAGGATCGATTAAAACATTTGTGAAGTCTTGTTAGTTTTGCAGCATTTCTTTGGGGCATCTGATAGACTGTTTGTTCCCAGAAGCAGCGCTGCGTGATGTCAGACGTACTGTAACCTAAGGTTTTGGAGAAACAGACCTGACTAGCTGGTCAGTTTCTCAAAATAATCATATTATGCATTAATGAACATAATAAAAAACAGATTTAGCGGAGTTATCTCATTCGGAACCAAACTCTTCATATACAATATATATATACACGTATACAGATTTGGAAGTAAATAATGGGTGAACTGTCTCTTTAGCATAAATACAAGCTTCTATGCTAAATAAAAACAAGCTAATAAGTTACCAGAAATCTTCTTAAAAGAAACATTGCATAACGGCCTTAGTCAGCCTCCCCTCACACGCTGTTCAAACGCTTACAACAACTACAAGTAGCGCATCAGGGAAATGTTCAAAAGAAATGCAGCGAGCACTAGCGATGTGTAGCCTTAGCCAAAAGCCTCAGCGGTGCATCGCTTATCTACAAGGGTTAAACCTCAGAATAGAAGAAAAAAACCTCCCGCCTTTCATTTAAACTTGTTCGCCCTGGATATTTTATACCTCAGATGTTAAATGTCTGATGTAGGGATGTTTCAAGCTCGAGTCGCTTGTGTGTCCACACACCCATAAAAACACCCGATCATTTTAAGCATCACAGCAAAATTGACTTCAAGAGACAGGTGTATAAAGGCCGTCCTCCTACACACAGGCATGCGTACCATCGTACGCATTTCTTCCCTCAAATCGCACACATGCGCGGAGAGCCCTGTTTAACAACAGGACTCATTATCCCGCAGTGACAGCCATTTCAGATGCTGTGCTCCCATGCAGAAAACCAGCAGTCTGTGAGAGGCTGTGTATTCTTGCAATGGGAAGTTCTCTGAGTGGGCACACACACATACGAGTGCACGCAAACACACAAGTACACACTTGACAGCAGCTGTTTTCTGCTCAGGTTTGGCAACACCGGAAACATTCCTTTGTGGGTTATGCTGGCAAACCATCGCGCACAAGCAAACAAGAGTGGGCAGATACACGCACATACACACTATTCCCAATAATATTCAATTCCTCCGCGTACCGGCGATACATGCTATGGCCTTATAATCGTCATTGTGTGGTTTGCATCAGGCATGACTCACACACAATTAAACCGGGATTACCAGCTTAAGCTCCTGGATACAACACACATTTAATTAACATTCTCACAATAGCCAGCGCAAATAACACCGCACCTGTGACGAAACCCATAGACTCAACGAAAACAGTCAATTCACGCTTCGTCTGTTAGCTTTAGCACACAGGCCTACATTTGTGCATAATTGTTGAATGTAAAGGTTATACATGAAGGGTGGTGGTATGTGTGAGGGATAATGCACAGTCAGACGGTCATTATCGCAAAATAACCCAAGACAGAGTGAGAAAATGCACATGAAATATTTCCTTCATTGCTTATTACGAGAAAAAAAAAGTGATACAAGAATACATGAAAATGAAGACCAGCACAGCTATTCAAGACACACTATAAAATTCACTTTCGGTTATTGTTATTTTTAGATGCCTGCTGATCTTTTCCTAGTCTATGCAAAAATCGTCAGAAGAGACGATTCACAACGAACCGCCATGGCTTCCGTCTCTCCAGAATGCTCGAAAAAGAAAAGCCACGAAAAACGAGTCCCCTGTTTTGCGACTCTGGCAAGGGATATAATCTAACAGGTTTATTTCAAATCGACAGATAATCCCAGGTAAATTAATAAAGAAACGTATCATTTACATTTAGTCATTTAGCAGACGCTTTTATCCAAAGCGACTTACAGACGAGGAAACATTGGAAGCAATTATAACGACATAGGCAACAAAATACATAAGTGCATCAAAACTAGTCTATTAAAGCCTAGCACAGTATACAAAGCTAAGAATAGTGAGGTTAGTATATATATATTTATTTTTCTATATCTATATTGGCTTCGAGTTGAAAAAGAAGCTCATATTTTTTGAAGATCTTAGTTAAAGATCTTAAATCCTCTCGTCATTTCAAATCTGCACGACCTTCTTTCTTCGGCAGAACACAAAAGAAGATATTTGAAAGAATGTCGTAACCAGACAATGGCGGCACCCATTCACTTGCATTGGTTTTTGTTCATACCATAGAAGTCAATGGGTGCCTCCATTGTTCGGTTACCGACCTTCCTGAAAATATCTTCTTTTGTGTTCTGCCGAAGAAAGTCATACGGGTTTGAAGTGACAAGAGGGGAAGTGAATGATGACAGAATTTTCCTTTTTAGGTGAAATATCCCTTAAATCTGCCAACGAATATGTTGGCTAATGGATGAAAGAACGACAAACACAGATACATTTGTAATAAACAGTGCAGAAATAAGAATTGTCATTTTTGATTTCATGGTGACTTCAAATGAAACTCTGAATATGTTTTATGGATTTGATGCAGCTAACCTGGCAAACCTCAGGTTTGGGAACCTCCGTGATTAGTCCTATACTCAACGGTGCTCATAGTATCAACATGAGACCTTGTAAACATGATTTGTTTTTCAGCTTTCCTGATCAAAAGTGATTTCTAAGTCGTTGTGGAAAATGCATAAGACGGTCAGTGAATGAACTGGAGGCGTTTCGTGGGTGTGCTGTCTAAGGCTGAGTCTAGCCTGTGCTTGAGACAGCAACCTTCTGCTATACGCTGTCAGTCAGTCAAGGTTAATTAACCAAAACAAGATATTTTCACGATGATCTCAATCTCACACATTCATCTAAATTGAGTTGTGTTGTGATAGTCATGTTTGCGATAAAAGCTTCAAACCAGGAGGTATTGAAATGGGTTCCAAAGAGCACACGTAAAATTGGGATTTGTTTGATTAAATAACATATGAAAAAATGACTATGAAAAAGAAATTGAAATATGACTAATTGCATTAACTGTTGACATACTAGGTCATTTAATAGATAATCAATCAATGATTTCTATGTAATGAAATCAAGGATTTTACATGGATAACGTTTGGGTTCAAAATAAAGACTTTCCGTTGCAAATCAGTGCCGGGCAGGGTAAAGATTTATCTTTTAGTTGAGGCACCACAATCTCACAATTCGTAACAATATTCCTCGATCAGACCTGTTTGAGCTGTCAGACATGATTTTGCAGGAAATATTAGTTTGACATCGACTTCAACCCTTGAGAGATAAAGTGACCAGCAAGACTTTTAGGATATTCGAATATTTATCTTAGAGTTTGATCTCAATATCAGGATTGGCGAGCAAACATAGTTTACGAATTTGTGTTTCATGAATAGTTTTATGAATGGGGTTACAAGCAGGAGCAGTTGTGATGCCCCAAGAAAGTCTGAGACAATGGGGGTCCCACCATGCTTCGGCTACCAACCTACATGTTGGGCCTTAGGAGGAGGGCCTGTAACAAATGGATTGTTGAACAGAACTATTTAGGTGACTTTTTGCCCCATCAGTCAAATCCTCTGTTCCCCCAAGGATCAGCTCACTCATCAGTTCTCAGCTCATTACAAATCGTATAGTTCTTGGTTCATTGAGTCGGCAGCTGGGTTCGAAAGCTTAAAAACGCTGCATTTGCATTCGGTATAAAGAGATGTGCAACAATGTATGTCTGAATCCCAATGTGTGCCTCACTTCCTGTCTACCGAGATGCTTTTATCTGGTCGGAAGGCACCACAGATGAAGCCTTACCTGGTTTTGTAGTCCGACAATCCTGTGCGTCTAGTGGTTGGTTGAATAAAAAATACAAATAACGTCTGAATGAGTTTTGGACAGGAGTGAATTCAATTGAACTCGTTTTTTTCCTCCACTTGACCTAATTTCTACAGAGAATGATGCATTGTAGTCAAGTTATGATTGCGAAGAGCCTGAATTGGTTCTAGATCTTTAGATGTGACATTATGGTAACGTGACAAGGATGTTTGATGGCTTCCTCACGAGGTACCTTCAACAGAGAAACAACAAGGCAGGTGCTTAAGCTTTCAGACTCAACACATGAGCTTGAGAAGCGTTTTTTTTTTATTCGATCCAGCGATTTCATTCAAAAGAATGTTTGGTTCACAAATTGTACTTCTGTAATCCCACCGCCACACCTGCGATTTCCACGTTCGTCTTTTTTACTAATTATAAAGGCTGAATATCTTCCACAGAGAGTAACTGGAAACATGTTGTTGTGACATTTAAGAAGCACTGAATTCGAGAACTGTCCAGTTTTGTTCCACTTCTGAGAAATGGCAAACACATTTGTGGAGACGCAAGCTTTTCTTATGACTGTGACGATTCTGGCACCGTTTTCCTGACTGAGCCAGTTTAGCTGACAGACTGCTGACTCGAATCTGTTCTGTTAGATTTCAAAGAAATGTCAGCGACAGTTAACCCTTCAGATTGGAAAAAAGAAAAATAACACGGTCAAAAGGTTTTCTTCGAGTGCATTTACATCGTTTACAACAAAACATTGATGACTATTGAGAACTGTCTGTTCTTAGTTTCTAAACATATCATGAATGAGATGGTTTGTTGGTTAGCTTCACAATGCCAGAGAAGACATGTTATTGACTGAACGCCTTAAATGAAAATTCTGTCATCTTATATTCACCCTCTTGTCGTTTCAAACCTGTATGACTTTCTTTCTTCCGCAGAACACAAAAGAAGATATTTTAAAGAATGTTGTCCGTCCTAATTTACCGTTATTTAATATTTGATTTATCACACCTACAGGCACCTTTACATTGGTGACTTGTTACTGTTCTCTACACATAAAGAATTTTAATATTCAGAGAGGTAATATTAAAGAGCCTGAACATTTATGCCTTCTTTTGCACTTACAGTAATAGGCCATTAATGTCATTAACGTTCCTTTTATGGAGACCTGACGAGCTCCGATTCCATAACAAGCAGTCTAAACCCATCGGTGGGGATAAAGTGATGCTTGGCTTTCAGAGGTGTGCTTTAGCAGGGGCTCTTAAAAGCACTGACATTAAGAAAATGCTGTTGTTAATGGACATGACCTTTCTTATTTCAGCCGGTTCAAACGTATGCGAGAAAATTTGACGCGCACTGACGACACGGAATTTAGACGTTTGCAGGCACGCTGAGATGAGGTCATTATTCGATATCTGATTATTGAACCCTCGCATTAAGACCGCTCTCTCAGAATAGCATGATTTACTTATATAAAGTAATGCTTTCTTGGAAAAGGTGTGGTTTTAAAGTGAGTACATGTTGTTCAAGTCGTTTCAGTATATTGAAGCTACAGTTTTGTAGAAAAAAAACAATAGTATACAATCAATATAGTATAGTCGCTGTCTTTCAGAAAAATACGCTTTTTTTCAGGATATGGAAAAACACTGTACTTTTTAAACTATTCAATAGTATAAATCACGTTTTAATACTTTATATTTGTTAGATATTTACAAAACCCAGAGACAAAGATAAAGGCGGACTAATAATAGCGATTTTTTGGCAAAAACTAAAATCACAAAATATGTATGGGCGTTGATAAAATGTATTAAATTAATATTTCATATCCTAAATATAAACATCATAAATAAATACTTTAATTCTTTCTTTAGCTCTGCATTGCATTTATTTAGCTTGCATAGTAATGCAACAATACAAACAGTGGGTCTCATTCACTAAGCATGCATAAGCACAAATTTGTGCGTGAAATCTACGTACGAACGTTTTCACGAACAAATCCTGATTTACTAATGTATGTTTCATCTTAAGATAATAGTTATGCAGTATAATTCATCATTTACGGTGAAAGAGTAAGAAAAGCTGCGTAAGACTATAACTCGAGCTGCGAGGTTTCTCTGAATAACATCGCTTTGACAGCCGGCTAATGAGAACTCGGTAAACTGCTGTATAAAAGACGTTTTATTGTGTGCGAACTGAATTTGAGGACTGCGCACTTGGAATTACTTGCGAGAGCGCGTCTGTAGACACAGTCAAATGGGGTTTTTCTCTGGAGTAACATTGACTTAAGTGAAGACAGGTGGTACAACAAAGGTTAGTCGGAAAGCCCTAATATGGAGATCAGAAGGTGGTAAAGAACAAATTCATGTGCGTACGCAATAGGCGGAAAGTTTTCGTGAGAAGTTCAAATGTGCGTATAAATACAAAAAAATCTTTAACGCAATTATTAGTGAATGAGACCCAGTGTATCTTACACTAGAACGCTCACATGCAGGACTAGTTTATAAATAAAACAACTTCTGCTCCTGCCATGTTTGTTTTTGTAGCCAATTATTACTTAACATTGATCTAACCTTCCTTTCACAGTTTTTCTGTTGGCGCGTGCATTAATTGAAAGCGTCCTTCTGAATAAAGGTGTTTCAATTGAAAATCTGATCCATGGCTCGCACTCTGTACCTCCTCAGCCAAAAAAAAGATTTACTTAAAAATTGAGGATGGGGATCCTTTTAGCAATCTGACAGCTGCAGGTATCACTTTGTAGTTAGAAAATTGCAGGGTCTGCACCTAAAAATCTAGCTACTCACATTTTCTTCCCTATTATCACGAAAGCGAGAGATCTCAAAATCAACAGTCTTATAAATCAAGTCCCGTGATTTCGTGAAATGAAACAATTGCATACATTTATGTGTCGGTGCATAAGGGTTGGCAATGATATCTTTCAGGTTTAATGGATAGCCAGCAGGTGATGGCTGTCTGTATTCAGTCCTATTTCCAGACCCTAAGAATTACGGTCCAAGTCTATATTGATTGTCTGCTTATTTTCAATATTAACAATTTGCTTGATACTGACACGTCCATTTACTCATTTTCTTTCTCCAATATCACATTTCCGGGTCCAACCCATTACTCACGCATGAAATGGTTAGTGTAGCTCCCTGAAGCGTACAGATATTCAAAGTTTGTAATTGAACATTTTAGGTTACCTTAAATATTGCTCGACAATATCACAGAATTGGAATGAAGAGAACAGATGGTAGCCTCTGGCAATTGAATGACACGTATTCAATGGAAATGAGGTGATGCATTGAACGTAACTGTCATGGGCAACTGTCATGCAGACAGATGCTTGTTTATTTATGTGCTTGGGTACGGCAAAAAAGGCTGTGCGTGTGTGTGAGATACAGTATGGATCTTTATTGATTTGAGTTTAGCCGGATACCTTTAGAAAACACTTGACTAACAGTAAATGATCTACTTAGGGGCAGTACTTTACAGTTGCGTTGGGGAAAATATAAACACTTAAGCTGTATAAATATCAAATCGATTTTTTTGCTACAAGATCCAATGCGTCATTTGACGTCACGGAAGAGACGGCGGCTAACTCTTCGCATGCTTATTTGAACCGTAAACAAACTTTCTAATATTTTACAACACATAACATGAACGTTAATAAATCCAGAAACTGTTTATGAACAAATGTTTGAAAAGCTACCGTATAACGTTCTCTCTGTGTCTCATTGTGACACCACGTGGTAACATGCGAATGTGTCGCGTGGTCGAATGGATTGAGGTCGGAAGTCCCATATTTGACGTCATAATATCCGAAACCAGAGTTGTCTCGTACGCAGCATAAATACACAATACTAATGAGGGTTTAACAAGCTCACAAGACACACCTTGGAACGACTAAACAACAAGAAAAACTACGAAGGACTACAAACATGGGCACAAGACAGGAAATAACATAAAAGTCCACAATACCTGGGGAAACGCAGACTATCTCAAGTATTTAAGTTGAAATTTAAAGGTTGTGAGAGATGCGGTTGACCCGACCGGGTTAGGAAGAATGTTCATCATGAAGGAGTTCTATCTGTTTTTACATTTTGTGAATCGAAAGTACAGTGTCATTTTAGGAATGTCCCTTATACGGTGAATTTAGTTTTTGCGTATTTTTAGTTTCAACAACTGATTTCAGAATGATCTTCAAACATGACAGTAAATGTTATGGATGCCAGGCCAGTGGCTGCAAAGAAACACTGTGCGCCTCATGTCTAACCTAAAACAGCTTTTAAAATTCCATTTGTCGTTGTTAATGTGTGTTTAGAATTCGCCTTATGTAAAATGATGTGTCTCTGCAGGTCGGGCAATAAATCTACACATGCTGGCACAAACGCATTTCTGTTGTCTGCTATTGTTGTTTGTCAAGGACTATGCCTATAGACAGAACACTTAAAACACACGCTCTTGACATCCCCATTTTCACAAATTCATTGTTAACAGTACACAAAGCCGGTAACAGTATCGTTTACAAAGACCCTCAGATGCTGATGTCACATATTCCAACCCACAAACTGCAAACCATTTTCGATTTTGTGTGATAAAACACTATTGTGTACAGTAAATGCCCCTCAGTCAACATGACATTAACCACGTTTAGACCACTTTATATTTGGTGTCTTTGTGTTGTTCAATTGTATTCACATTTGAAGTAGAAGTTTGTACATTATTTACACTCTTGACGCTTAAATCCACCCCTAACCTGACCCAGAACAAAACGAATGTGCACAGTAAGTGCAAGGAAGCTCATGCTTACGTTTCTCATGTAAGTTTACTGTATTTACAGACACCTAAAAGTGAGATCACACTTTAAAGCCATTTAAGGTATAGTTCACCCAAAAAAGAAACAAAGTCGTCAACATAACAGTGATGAGAAAAAAAAATACTCTGTGATGGGACCAAGCACTGGTCCTTGAGGAACCCCAGTGTCCATGTGATGTCTCCTTTGTGTTTAGCAGAACCAAGAAATCTATGCAGGTTTGGAGGGTGAGTAAATGATGACAGAATTGTCATTTTTGGGTGAACTATACCTTAAAGTCCTGTTCCCACTCTTTATTTTGTATATGTTTCACTATAGGTTTGTTTTAAATATATTTTCCATGTTTTGTTTCATAATGGAACAAGCCATTATTGGTGTTGTGACGATAACTGATTAGCCGAAAACTGATTTGAATGCATTTGCTATTTATTCACATAGTGATGTAATTACAAATCTGCCATTTAATTCCGTGGGCACAGAGATAAATGATTATACAGTAATTACATGATTAAGCCAATGTTTTAAGTAGCATAACAGTGGGTTATGTTGATTTTTGTTACAGCATATTCATTTCAATATTCATATGTTGTGATACGACTCTTTGATTTCCTGCTGTAGTGAGTCTGTGGCTCTGTGCATTAGTATGCCATCCCAGCCGGACAAGATTGAATGACGGGCGGAATTTGAAAATGAACGCATGTTTTTCCTCTTTGCCGCTGACCTAACCGATATTGCAGTGTAAACCCATGAATAAAAAGTAGCCGCATTCCTACACGTCTCTTCTGTTTTTTTCTTCCAATTGCATTGATGTTTTCTTTCTTTTTTTCAAAATTCATCTTTGATGAGTTTGTTGATGGCCTCCGATTGGTAAACGGCACGATGCCGTGCCACCTGTCAGTCAAATTGCATGTTATCGTCATGGAGATGCCACGGCTCATGCGCTCATCCACAATCCATCAATTTATATTTGCGTTCCAATCCTGGACCTGATTACCTCACGGGCCACCCAGACATCTCTCTGTGTGTGTGTATTTGGGTGCTTGAAAAATTGAAATGTAAAAAACGTGTGATGAGTGCTCCAAACCCTATTCATACACAAATCCAATAAAATTCACTGTATGTTGACGCAACAAACACAAATAAACAAACAACTTCAGAGCACCCGATAAGAAATGCGAGGGATGGAGTCATGATTCTACTCTAGATCTTCAATATAAATTAGGATCACTGTCTGCTTTTTATTAGAAAAAACGAATTAATACATTATATATACACATATATGATATTCAAATATTTGATAGAGTACTGATATTGAAAAGCTGTTTATTTAAAAAAAAGTGTTTATGTTTGTTAATGTTGTATTTGTTAAATTGTAGAGGAATTCAGGTAACAGCACAGGTCTTCGCCTTTTACATTATAGTAGAATTAAAGAGCCAGTTCACCCAAAAATTAAAATTATTTTATCATTTACTCACCTTCTTGTCATTGCAAATCTGTATGGCTTTCTTTCTTCAGCAGAACACAAAAGAAGATATTTCGAAGAATGTTGGTAACTACTTTGGGGCCCAAACACAAAACCACATTTCTCAAAATGTCTTCTTTAGAAAAAGTCATACACAGGTTTTGAAAGACATGAGAATGAATAAAAGACGACAATTTGTTTCATTTCTGGTTGAACTAACCCTTTCAACGAGTGCTGTAGTCTATGTAGTCCATGTGTGAAGACAAGAAACTGCTTTTTAAGGACAAAACTTATAGAAGTGTCTCCAACAAAACCATTTAGTTTGCTTTTATAAAACTTGTGAAGCAACAAGGAACATATTGTCTACTATGGGAATGAACACTCATACATACTGCTGGCTCCCCTTAAGAGCTGTCATCAGTATAATAGATCGTTTTAGTGCTGGCAAACTGTGTAATGATCATTACCCACAATCCTTCACCGAATCCATCCCCTCCCCACAGTGTGTCAGTCTGCAGAAAGATGCATGTGGTATGTTCTAAGGGCTGACTAGATCAAAAAACACACTGGGTTCTTACAAAAGGTTTGCTAAGCTAAAATGGCACATGCTTTTCTCGCTTTTCAGCTAAATTGCTTTAAAACACATTTTCACAATGTTCAGCAAGACAATTCATTCCGGTGATACACTCACGTTTACTCATCTATCTAAATGAGGACATCTAAAGACTATTGACTTCTCCTTTGTCACCTGTCTATACACCGGCTTTATTGACAGTTTCATAATCATTTATACAGTATTAAAATTTTAACAGTTATAGATTCTTTGCAGAGATCTATCGGAAAAGTTAAGTTTAGGCCACATATATCAAGCGTAGCGTCAGTTCTGATGGGTCACAGGAGTCAAGCTTGCATCAGTTGATCACATCAGGCGCAGCTTATCAACGATTACCAACAGTCATACAACACATACTAGACTCCGTCCTATTGAAGTTGACTTTCTTAGCTCCTTATGAGCTGCCGAATCGTGCCGCACTCAAACCCACCTCCATCCCCTTCTCCTCCCTATCTGTCTGCTTCTTCGGGTCATTTTAATTAAATCCTTTTATGCAGAACGTTCGTTTATGTTTGTGCAGCTGAAACGTCTATACGTAGAACGGGGGCCCGGCACAATCCATGTTGTTCCTAGAGATAGGAATGTCCAAAATGCATTACAGTCAAGACATCTTGCTCATCGGGTAAACAGAAAAAGAGAACGAAAAAAAAAGAGATGATACAAATTAAGTTGTTAATCTAGGTTAGTGATATTACACACCGTTGCCGCTCGCTATCGGATGCTTAAAAGTTCAGACTGTTAACCAAAAATTCATCCTCATCATTGCTATTGCCACCAGGTGAAAAGTGACATTGACGGAGTAGGTGTGCGGGTCTCCGTGTGTGTGTATAATCGGCCACGTCCCTCCTCTTTAATAGGGCCAGGACGAGGCCATGCAACAGCTGCTGTCAAAACCAAATTATCCAGCCAGAAAGATGGCTGACCCTGCCCTCTCAATCAACCCCCGCACAGGCTCGCAGCTCTGGGTCGCGCTCGGCCCGGTGCCTACCTCTCCTCTCTGGAGTGCCAGAGGTCTGCGGCTCACCTCTTTTCCCCTCCGCCTGTCACTTCATTTTAGAGTGTAATTCATTTTTCACACAGCTAAATTGTTTCACGTCAGATGCTGACCCGGCTCTGTTCTAATCTATTGGCTTGACTCGAGGTAACTCTAAAAGAGTGGCTAAACAAAGATGCTAAACTCACGTATGCGCAGACGCACACGCGCAAGCCCAGCGTCTGGTCACAAACATAAGCGTGTATGAATGCTAAAGGTCCGGAGTGTTAACAAGACAATTTGGTTTAGGCATTAGCATTCTAAGCAGATTTTGTCAGTCGTTCAACGTAATTGCTCACTCAATCGTGTATTTGACTCACAATGAGTTCCTCAATTACTTAGTAACTGACTTGTTTGATATACTGACTTTCGTTTGTTCTGTTCTTGCAGGGTGAAGTTGTTTTACAAGGGATTAGAACAGCTGGCTTGGGAGTGACAAAGAATGCAAAACAACTAGTCCCAGGAGAAGACAGAGAACAAGAGATGGAGACAGGTTAGATTGTCTCACAAAGTCAGCTTTTGACCATGGACCTTAGTCAGATCCGCTTCAAGGTTTTTGGACCAAGGTGGAATGTTATATTTGGAAAGAGCTATTCACTAGATTTTCCTTTCATCTGACTGGCAGTTTTTCTGCAGGTGTATGATCTAGATGTACACAAATTGAAACCTGCCTTCTTTGCTCATGGGACATTTCTGAGCTGTAAGTACCTCGATTTATGGATTTGGGAAATTACATCATGAGGATGCTAACTGGCAATACAGGAAAACTCGGTGTATCAATGAAGCCCCTATTACATTCGATATTTTAATATGAACTGCCAATAAGAATTAGACGCTGAAGAAATATGATTGTAAGAAATATTTCCAGAATCATAAAGTTACAAATAATTATTGTAAAAAAATGAATGCAACTTGCAACACACAGTCATGAACATCAGACCACTTAACATCCTAAAGGCCCCGTAAAGACACAATTGTGTCAGCACAGGGGAAAAAAGACCAGTGTTGTAAGTAGAGGAAGCAATTGACTACATTCGAAACATCTTTGAATGATTCTGTGCTACCAAATGTGGTTTGTTTCCCATTTTTATTAGTCTTTCCCAGACTAATAACAACTTGTGCACCCCAACTTCCGGAAGTTTCATCAGACAAAAGGCTGCCATTTTTCTGTGCAGTTCTCATCAGACATGTTGGTGAATGACAGGCTGTGAATAGTCTGTGGGCGAGCCGTCTGAGGCTGAAACTAATTTAATCGAGACTCATGAAAGACAGAAGAGAAAAAGAGTGAGTAAGAAGGGAAGCACATTAATGAACCCAATCCTTGTGTCGGAATATGCATACTTCCCTGCTGCACAGTATGCAAAACGTGTTTGTAAATGAATAGGATGTCTGAATACACAGTATTCATTATGTTGGATGTGAACAATGATCTACAAACATGATTTACCGTATCTACCAAAATTCTGAAATGTGCAACACTTGGCCAACCCATAAGGCCATGGGAGCTAAAGAACAGTCAGACTTAAAAGGTGACATAATAACAGTACAAATCTGTCCTCATTTGCCTGGATCTCTCTGTAGCATTAAAGAAAGTTAATCATGATGTCTTTAGCAACCCTCTCATTGCTGGAGATTTCAGGTAATCCACTTTAATGGTTTGAGTCACAAATCACATCACATGGACACTGGGGTTCCTCAAGGAACAGTGCTTGGTCCCATCACAGAGTATTTTTTCTTATCACTGTTATGTTGACGACACCCAGATTTTCTTTCCAACCAGACAATCTCACCACAGAGGCACTAACCTAAGGCTGCCTGGAAGACAGCTTGGATGACAGCACCTCCAACTCAACATAGCTAAAGCGAACTTCTTGTCTTTTTTCCGCCGTCCAACTAGTTTGAACAAATATAACACCATCTAACAGTCAAAAACGAACGTGTTGTTTTTGGTAAAAACAATAAAACATATGTCTCGACAGGTAGATAAAATCACTTTAAAATAGATATAAAAAAGGAAATCAAATAAAATAAATTAAAATAATAAAAAATGAATGAAATGTGGAAGCATGTACTCTAACTATTTTACAGAGGTGGACAAAACCACATTGTGATAGGTCATGATCCAGAATGATTAAAATAGGCAGTTAAGGGCAACCATCTATTTTATGGCCTGAGATCCCAACCTTATGCCACACACGAATATACTGTTTCAATTCTGTTAGAGGTTATCATCTGACAAGTTGTACATCAGATAATCGCTTTAATTTTTAGTTTAGAGTTTCTCCCAACACAAACTCACACATGCGTAGACACAGATAAAAGTGACTGGCGTTTGAGTGGACCCAGGTTAATTGCGGTTCAGGATAGAAATCTTTAATGGTCGTCTATTAAAAGGTAATTAGACGAAGTGAGTGTGTCTGATAACTTATCTTTGCACCTTCGTCTGCCCCATTCACACAAGCACACACACGCAAAAGATGATCACACTGTGAAGAAAGATGAAAAGCAGTGGAGGGAATGTTTTTCGACTGGAAAAACAAACAAAAAGTATTAATTTTTATTTAAATAATGTCTAAAGTAGTGTACATTTGGAAAATGTCTTGTTCTTCCTCCTGTTTTTTTCCCCTGCTTTCCTGGGACTCATGTTTTATTGAAGTCTTAGTGTCATCCACCAGGATGTTCAACGTTATGAACCATCATTTATATGTGATGGCGGGTCATTGGCCTACCTCACTACATTGGACAATACGGGATAAGAGAGAGACGGTCCCTCTGGCTAGCGTCTTTGTCATAAGATACTGGAATGGAGAATGTGGTCCATAATTCAACATTTTATGGCTTCTTAAAACAGGCGGCCACCGAAAAGCCAGATTTTCAAAGATTTAGAAAGGATAAGGTCTTCCAACTTCTCTTGGGAAGAAAAGATCACATGGTTTTGTGCCATCTACCCCTTTATTTCTTATTCTACCTTACTGTTTTTAAAGCAAATATGTCTACACAAAATAAAACAGATCAAAATGGTTACAGAGAGCAAAAAGAATTGTCATCATTATTTCACTCTCATGTCATACAAAAGCTTATTTTCCATTATAAATCATTACTGCTGGTACCTTCATCAACACCTTTATGTTTTTTTCGGTGGCTTTTGCAAATATTTAACCACTGAAAAGCATTAGGAGAGCTTGTTAACTTTGACAACACAGTGTTTATATAAAATAATACAGTGTTTAATTTCCTCAAAAATAGCAATTTTAGAGAATGTACAATATCTTTCTTCTGTGGGACATAAAATAACATATTTTGAGATGCTGAAGTAGTTTTGTGTCCATGCAATGGAAGTCAATGGGGAGCAACATTGTTCCATCTCAAACATTCTACTTTTCTGTTTTGTAGAAAGTAAGTCATACAAGTTTGGAATGACATTAGGGTGAATAAATGACAAAATCACTTTGATCTTTGGGTGGACTATCGCTTTAAGCCAGTCTTTTAGGCAAGGCAATATATTGGCTGCCAATATGATCATTAAGCAGTTTTAGCACTTTTATCGACACGTACCTACAAATAAATAAAAAACACAATTACAGTAATAATGCAATATCAATCAATGTATCATACAGGTGCAAAAAGCATTAGCACTTCCACAATACAGAAACTAATGTGTGAGGTTTTGGCTTCACCACTGAGACAAACCACTCTTATATCCTGATTGGCCCCCTTAAAATGTGCAACACACTGGACAGGATGTGACATTCACATGCTGTGAAATCTGCAAATGAACCGTCCCTTGGAATCTACCAAGCCTCTAGTGTCACTACTCCTTATTAGGCGGCCCTAAGAGAATTGGATGGTGGCATGGATTGTTAGGTGGCTGGTACCTTGTGTCCGCCAAGTGTCACAAATCCATCTTTCTACTGACAGATGTGACACATTATCCCCACATTATACTGACGGGGAACCCCTTTGCCAAAGAGGCTTAAAAACAACAAGATTCAAGTCTTGTTTAACAACGGAATGCTGGAAACTCAAAATGGCCAGCTATTGTGTCTATTCAAAACGTCAATACAGTCAATCTAGAAAAATTATAAATGTACAGAGCCATGCAGTCTATTAGCTATTCAACGAAGGGCTGAGTAAACATCTCTAGATGGTGAAACAACCCCTATTTAATATGAAAGATGAAACTGACCATAATAGATCTAAATAACTTTTCAAACAGTGGCTTTACCACCAGGGTACCGGGGTCAATTTAGTGAGAAAGCTGGACATCAGAGAAACCACTCTTCTATCAGTTTGAAAAGATCCTGGATGGCTTCCACATGCTCGGAATTACTCCCATCCCAAAAGAGGTGCCACCTCAGATCATCAAAAACGGCTGATGCAGTCTGGCAACAAGAAACTGCTATGAGTTTTTCTAGGGTTGGCAGGATATTACAAGTTATTGTCCTTGATTTTTCTCTGTATCATGTCCTTTTATATACTGTATATGCTTTGATCACACACAAAAAAGACATCCAGAGATATAGTCTGTACAACTTTGGTGGACCAAATGTCTTCTACACTCCCGTAATCCTAATAGAGATTAATTTTGCTCAACTGGTCGAGCATGGTGCAAATCATGCCAAACTCATGGGTTCAATCCACAGTAAACACACGAAATGATGAATGTTAACTCGAATGAAGGGGTGACCCCAAATATTCGAAGATTCGATAGGATGGACCTGATTCGACTACCAATCGCACAGTCGAATCTTCGCAGTGGTGTTATGCAACGGGGGGATCATGCATGTTGGTTATATGGGCAGTGGCGTAAAAAACGGGCACCAATGCGCAAACAAAAATATGGTTTATGATGTAAAGAAAAGGGACATTTTTTAGGTTTGGGTTCCGAAACCCCCGGCGCATATGAGTGCGAGGTCTGGCTATGACCCAGTGCAGGATGGTGTCTCTCCGCAGCTTTGATGGAAGCAGAATGTCCCGCACGCACCCGCAGATGACTCGCAAATGAATGTGTACATGGTTTCCAAACATCTGTCACTTACTGAATGTTCGGGCATTTAAATATGAATTAACACTTTGTCTGTAAATGCACGTAGTTCGTTACTTAGACTGAACTTTGCGCCGCATGATAAAAAAGTAAAATAAAGTAACATAACCAATCAGGTGCAGACTTTCGGAACTTGTCATTCTCGGCACTGAAATCAAGCGTTTGCGGTAAATAAAGTAACGTTGTTGGTAGTTCGTTGTTAATGAAGGTGTTGTAGAAAATAATTCATTATTATCGAGGAGTTTAGATCTGGTCTAGTATTGTATGGCACAGCATTGTTACGTGATGTTTAAGGAAAATGTCTATTCATTTGACTATACAGTGGCTTGTGTTTTGAAAATATGTTACCCCGCACTTCAGAAATTTTGCGACATCCATTTATTTTGCACAATGTGACTTATTCTGGCTTATTTTGTTTCATTTCTTATTTGTATTTATTACAAAGGTAAAATGTGTGATGGTTTTAGGGTGCAAATGTATGATTCGACAATCAGACTTTTGAACACATTTACTTCAAAATGATAAGACAGATCAACTCACAAAGTGGCTTTTTAGAAAGAGGGACGCGGTAATGATTCTTGATCCAAAATGTAGAGGTGTGGCTAAAATCCGTCTTACAGATTTGAGCAGTGACATGAATTTTTGTTTTACGGTTTAGTCATTTAAAAATGAAACATAATATACATTATTTTACTTCACTTTAAAAAAAAACATCAAAAATATATTTCTAAAAACAACAATGGAAAGAAAGAAAAAAAAGGAATGTGATGAAATTAAGGGGTTTGGGACACCCGTCTCCCAATTGAAAGTTCCCAATAAATTATGATTTTCTATATATTAAGCTCACATATATAATAAATATTATTTTGGGTTTGAAAAATGTATAAGTGGATCTCAATAAACAACTAAGATTTGAAAATGTGCTTTTAAAATTTGATTTTGGACAGCAGTTTGAACGAATTCTGGAGATCATTTATTCAATATTTGCTCCCGTTTGGCCATTTTGTTTGTCAGCTCTGTACAATTTTGGGTCACACCACCTGTGTTGGTTTACCTGAAAGTGGTGATGGACATAGAACTTTGAAGAGGGTTGTTAGTCCTGGTATATTCGCCACATGGATTTGTGCCTTCTCTGCTAACCCTTGGCTTCATTCACATGCAACAACAAATGGAGCCATGGATCTTATACTGTATGTTGAATATATTCCCGTTCTTTCTAATAATATTTATTAAAATCTTAATCAAATTTGAAAGCTTTATTTGCGTTTTGGTAAAATATGAAACTTTATTTTCCACATTAGTGGATTGTCTTAGGCACCACGTCTGACACACAGAATAATCAGGGAATATATTCAACATACCCAGACACATTGATGCTTGTTCTCCTAACCTCCTGGATTCATTGATTTTCTGATACTAAGATAACTATAATCAAACGTAAACATCTGCCGTGTTTCCAGAGCAGTGTGCTGAAGAAGGAGAATTATGGGTTGTCAGTGGATTGGCCCATGTTAATGCTTATATCAGTGTGTGTGTGTGTGTGTGTGTGTAGGCCTGGTAAATCCTACTTTTGTTGTGGTATACTGTATATCTCACAAAGACAGCAATTCAATTATATATTTTCCTTTTAAAGCAGGTCATACCTTTTAAATAAAAATACTGTATATATTTACATTCATAATAGCGTTTAAAGTGTAGATATTTCATTGTACTTTCTTGTTTTATCGTTCAATCCACGAGTAATAAAACAATTTAAATGTGTTTTTAAAGTAGTTAAAGCATAACCATTTAAACACTCACAAGACAAAATAATCTTCATTACTTTCTAAAATCGAATATGACATCACAACTATCTTAAAAAAACATAAACAGCCATTTGAATTATGAATGCTAGAGTGACGTGTGCAACATTCAGTCATTTTTCTTGAAATCACATGTTAATCGCTTACTAACAATTCTAAAATGTTATCACTTTGGTCTCAAGTTAACACATATGGGGGGGTTCCTGGACAGGGATTAGTTTAGTAGCAAAAACTGTATTTTTTAAATGATTAAAAACTGTCTTTTAATACTTTTTATTTTTTAGTATTTGTTGTCCTGTAGCGCAGTGGTTAGAGGATGGCGCAAGCAACGCCACGGTCATGGGTTAGATCCCAGGGAATGGCACATACACAGAAACAAATGTATAGGATAATGCAATGTCGCATTGGATAAAAGCGTCTGCTAAATGCATAAACGTAAATGTAGATATTTGTAAAACCAAGTGACAAACATAAAGGGTGACTGATAATAATGTATTATGGCAAAACACAAAAATCAAGAAATATGGAGAAACGAAGTTTCAGAAGTACAGCAGCAATATCTCAGTCTAAACTGTGTTCGATCAAGACGCCGATATTTAAGTTATCTGCGACTTAAGCTTAGACTTGTTTTTCTTTACATTTTTAAACTGCCCTATAGACTTCCGGTCTAAATGGAATACTCTTAACATGACGTACACGTTTTTTTTCGTTAGTAATAAAACGGCAACTTGTACTAAACCCGTTTTAGACTAAATACATTTTCTTCGTCTCTATTTAACATGTTCTAATTCAGAACATATTTGTGTGTGTATTGTTTGAAACTCTTCCACCAACCCTTTCTCTCTCATCTAATATCCTCCACATCCCACGGCTGCCACCAGTAGCATTGTTACCATGGCAACTGTCTCCGTTGGTATGCCTGCTTCCTGGCGCTTGTACTGGAGTGGTGATAACAGGCTTGGCAAACTCTGTCCCAGCAAACAACCGAGTTTATCAGCAAGCACAGGAAGAGCGAAGAAGAAAGCTATAGTCCTTATGTAATCCAAACGCTTTAATGATGGATCCTACAAAAGGATATCTGTTACATGAAACATCAGATCTGCTACGTTGCGCAGCACACAAACTTCTGGCTGTGATATGTTGCCCCGTTTTGTTACCGTAGTTATTATTAAGCTCATTTTCAAAACATATCAGGGCATTTTGCTAAACAAGACGACCATATTACATTACGTTACATTTAGTCATTTAGCAGACGTTTTTATCCAAAGCGACTTACAAAGAGTTCAGGGAGCAATAAGCGATATGTTATAAAAGAGCAATAGTACAATACGTGGTCAAAATCATGGCTGGAAGAACAAGAAAAGGAGCCAAAAAAAGAATGAAAGAAAGTGTAGACCCACATCTAAAATGCGAGACAGTAGGCGAAAGTTAAAAGCGTGTGAAATAAAGGAACAGGAAGGGGATTCGCTGTAAGAGTCATCACAGGCTCCATTAAAATAAGGACGGAGTGTCTTTCATAAGCACAAGTTTCAGCTGTAGCTGTTCGGCACATAACACATCTAATACGATGGACAAATCAAGGAACATCATGCTCATCACGGGGTTGGCTTGACTAGACCAGTCTTATTGATTTGTTGATTTATTGATTAAGGGTGTGTTCACAAATGCCATGTTTGTTTCGATTAAAACGAACTCTGGTGTAATTGCTCTGTTGCATTTTATGCAAGTGTGAACACTGCCACACGGACCCTGTTGCGCACCAAACAAGTGGCCCGAGACCGCTCAAAATATGGGCCCACTGTCAAACGTACTTTGGCACGGTTCGATTGAAATATGGACGCAACGCGCACCGAAGCCATCGAACTGGACCAAAAACAGGAAGTGATAACAATCCATACGCTGAGCATGTATAACCCAGCACACTGCATTGTTTTGATGTCCGTTAAGTTCCATTTTGAAATATGAATCCTAAAAGCTGTACAATGACTTTGCGACTTTACACGTAAGCTGTTCGGTTCGATATCTTCAGGTTCGCTGTTAAAATGCGAAGCAAACGAGGAATCAATTATTTTTTTATTTTGTGGTATAGAACCAAAAGTACCAAAATAACCCAACTACAAATATGAAGACTTTGTGCCTTTCTGTAATACTTAGGAAAGTTATCTGATACTAATCAAAAGACACATTTCTTACAAATACAATAGCATATAACATATATACAGGCACGGTACAAGGCTGGCTCGACTGGTGGGGGCCATTTACATCATCTGGTTAGGCAGATATACAGTATAGGCATCCATAATTTGTTATTATTTCAATGATTAAATTGACGGATCATTATTTAAAAGATAATTCACAGAAGTCTTTTCTAACAAGTACATTTTATTATTTTAATTCCCCCCTAGATATTTAATAATTTTGTGTAAAATCTCGAAATATTCTCCTTATTTCTTATCAAATACATCAACCAAACTAATACAAAACTGTGAACTTTGTTAACTACCTAACTACTATTTATTATGACAAAATGCGCTTGCTCAGTGCGGGAGTACTGACGTCATAACATCCCTTTGCACCATTCGGCACGGTTTATGTAAACAGTCATGCAAAATAAATTAATAACAATACAATATTGTCCCTTTGAATAACATTAAAGTTAAAATGTAATCAAAACTGAAGCTTCGTAAAATCATGATAAAATCAAATTGCGAATTCAACTATCATTCTACCATAAAATTTCCTGTCCAATCATATGCTCTCTAGTTCTAAAGCCTCCCGCCCCCTCAGCACCGACATAATGTCTGTTTTCCATTACACAGATTTTGTATTTTGAAGTGTTATGAAGATGAAACGAGTAAAAACAGACAAACACAAAAAGCGTCATAAAATAGGTTACCTTGGATCACAAAACTAGTTTTAAGCAGCACGGGAACGTTTGAAGTAATAGGCTAAAATACAAAAAAAGATAGCATGCAATCATTTTTACTTCCGTAATTTGATGCATTTCGCATTTTTGAGCTAACCGATGCTCCGCCCAAGCCGTCTAACATACGTCATTGAAGATGGATAGTCATTACAGCGCGGAAGTGCATTTTCAGATTTTAACTCAAGATTACAAGGGCACAAGATTTTTTAAAAGAGAATGACGCACATTGATAAACTATTTAAAATAAACGCTGCAGTATTTCATGAAAAAATAGGCATTGTGATTTTTTATTTCCCTGGGACTTTAAGTAAAGATAATGTTCCATGAAGATATTTTGTAAACTTTCTACCGTAAATATATCACAACTGTATTTTTGTTAGTGGGTGCAACAAAATCGCTAACAAAAACAAAAATTTGCTAAAAAGCGCCAGAAAAACGTCTACAAACTTCGCACGCTGCTGTGCGCTCTTTGGGAATTACCCACTAAAGCTGCCGAGAGCATTACAACAAACCGGTTTCTTCTTTGAAACGGCCTGCTACAGCGCCTCAAACGCCATTTTCTCAATATCTTGATTTTTTGCACCCTCAGATTCCAGACCTTAAGATACTTGTATCTTAGCCAAACATCATCCTATCCTAACAAACCATACATCAATGGAAAGCTTATTTATTCGTCTTTTTTAGATGATCTCATACGACTGGTTTTGTTCACCAGGTTTACAAATGTCAAGAAATTTACACAAGAGTGACAAATCACGACAAAATAACATCCTTTGCAATACCCTTCAAGGTGAACATTGGCATAATAGGCAACACTCCTCCAATACAGAAAGATGTGAATGAGAGGGCATCAGGTGAAAGAGAATGAGCGTGGAGCTCAATTCAGAGGAAAAGTGAATAAGAGAAAGGTCAGAAAGAGATTAATAAATAAAGAATAGAGGAGCGCATGAGTGAAAGGCAAGACAGTGGAAGAGAGAGACAGGCATTTCTCACTCTCTCCATGTTTAATTGTGAACATTTGTGGCTGTCGTGTCCAAGTCTATAATTTGGAGCAATTCATCAAATGACCATAATCAGTTCTAATCCGGACCCCTGCGATGTCAAATTAGCCCTTCAGCTGCTCCGAAGAGCCGTAGTAGAACCACAAAGCCACACATCATATTCTTCGGCTATATGCATTATGCGCACAGCTCTCCGGAAAATGACTTAAGAAGGCTCAGGGTCAAATTCAGTCCTGTTTGTAACACAACCATATTATCCCCTTTTCAACCAAAAGAGAAATAAAGACATATCTGAAGAGATATTGTGAATATTTACACAAAAAAGGTTTGTTTTCTCTTTTGTTAATAAACGAATCAACCTTGAAATAAAAAAGCTGCGACCAAAATCGCATATTGTGACAGTATGTACTGGAAGGTTTTTTTCTTCCGTAAATTCCCAATTCTTAATGACTAAAGAAACATTCCGTGCCGTTTTCAATTACATTCATGGGTGAATCGCTTCTTGGTTAGTGGCGTTACCGTCACGTCTCAAGTAACAAGTCAGTTCATCCGCTTTTATCACGGTGTGTATCAACAGCACATTTCTGATGACAAGCTTCCCTACGAACCGCATTTTGTGGCAGTCGGTCATTATTGAATGTAGGAGGTGTACAAACATAGCACGGAATAACTATCGCGCGTACTGTTGTGTACGTCTTGGAAACGGTTCCTCCGGCGCGTGATACACAACATGTGACAGCGCTGGTATGTCTCTGTGTGTTGCATTCATTATTAACACACCGAAATGGAGTTCTTTAATCAAAGTGAGCTGAACCACCATTACTGAGAGAGAGAGAGAGAGAGAGAGAGAGAGAGAGAGAGAGAGAGAGAGAGAGAGAGAGAGAGGGTGCAGGATCGTGGGGGTCTCAAACAGCTCTGGAAACAATGAGTGCTACAGATAAAGCAGGTGGCTGTGGTAATTGCTTCCACAAAATAATGAATGAGCTACGGTCCGTCTAACGGAATAGGAAATGTCCTTCCTTCACGTCTTATCCCTTTCTCTCTCTCTTTCTCTCTCCTCATGATTTTCCTTTATCTCCTTTCCCCATCTCTGCCGTCTCAGCTGTCACATCAGTTTCTTGTCTAACTTAATTTTTTTCCATTTTTCCTAGTGCACAGCTTCAAATCGCATCTCTCTCCGGGTCATTTTCTGATCGTTTATATCGTCTCATTGTTTTTTGATTGCTTTAAAGCTGAAGTGTGTAATTTTTGCGCGGCCCAGATGGAATGGCAAAAACAATGACTGGATGGCGAGGCCTGTCTGCCATTGGTCGATCAAATGCGCGATCCTGCATGAAACTCTCCCCGTTGGTTGAGCCGACGACTTTTACGTCGGGATGCTCAAACAAGCGGTGCGGTATTCACGCAGTACACTGAAGTTGGCGTACTTGTGTCCATTGACGACAGTTTCGCACGACTAAATAACACCATTGGTTGAAATTGTTAGACACGCCCCCAAAGAAATACAAGTTGTCACAATAGATCACAACAATTATGTATCAAAAACACATCTTTTAGTTTTTTGTGTTCTGAGCAAACATGACAACATCTTCCAAATGAACCTTATTCAGATTACCCGGACTTATTCTACTGCCCCTGCTTCCTTCCTCAAGTACTCGGGCATTAACACGTAATACCGTTTTCAAACATCATCTTTCGCGATTTACACAGACAAAATTATGAGAATGTTTTAAAAAATTGCCCTCTGAAACACGTTTTCAAGCCCCTAAAATGCTGTGTGAAAAGTGTAGAAAACGTTGTCTTGTCAATACCCCCACATGCAAATAGAGCAAGTGCTTTGCATTCGTATGGAAGTCAACCTACAAATGATTTATCAACTAATCCGTTAAAACAAGAAAAAAGTGTATAGCCTACTGTATACATATGCACAAAGCAAAAAAAGCCCACCATTGATCAGTTCCTTTGTCTTGTTTTACAGGGAACTATACCCAGACCTGCTCCCCTTAACAAGCTCATATAAACCATTAGCAGCAACATGCATGTTTTACAACTTGTTTGTAGAAATGTGTTTTACTTTCAGACTTTCTTACTGTGTTCAACATGAGTCTCATTACTTTACGTCTCATTGTCCAACATCCATTTTGTGCTGTGTAGCACTGTATTTCTTCATCAGAAGAAATAAAAAACAGCAGGTGTCCTTTGTGAGCGGTGCTGTTTTTTCTATCTCTCTGCCCTGGCCTTCAAATCAGTCAAACTTCAGGCTCAGGTTATTAATTACCCTTGTCGTATCACACACACACACATACACACACACACACACACACAGTCGAGCGAACACACTCCGTTCCACCCCCTCCCACATAAGATCTTTCTTATCAAACCCACAGCTGACAAGTAGGGTTGGCTCAAGAAGTCCACATTTAGGAAGCCCATTGTAACGAAGTCACTGAAAACAGATCATTTATTTGGGGTGACAGGGCCCTTTCACACAGGCGCTGGTGCTTTGTTAGCAAGAAAGATGGAAGAACGAAGGCTTGCAGCGGAAGAGAGATAGCGTCAGAGTCTCCGTTCCTTGCCGGCCTCTTTAAACAGAAACGATAGCCTCTCCTGTCAGAGCGAGAAAAAAATACTGCCGAGCTCTTTTTGCCGGCCCTTCATTTACCGTGCCCACACCGCCACAAACACTATCTGACATGTACGGAATTACACAAATAAAAGAAATGTAATCATGTTGCCTATTCCCGGCCCCTTCAGGTGGCACGCGAAATTGACAGCTCCATCCTAAGCCGAGCTGAAGGAAGTTTAGGGAGTCTTTAGCAGTCTCTCAAAAGGATTCCATGATTTACCGTCCAAATCTCCATCTCTGAGGGTGGATTAACACAAGCCGGCTCAAACCTGAAGGATGATGTGGAAATAAACCAGAAAATGTAACTGTTGTCATTATTTATTCACGCTTAAGTTGAAACCAAAGTAGACTATATCCATCAACCTTAGAACAAAAAACTCACAGTAGTTTAAACTACCGGGCAGACTTCTATTTTAACTCTATAAGAACAACACACTGACATTTACGTTGTGAGTATCGAACACGATGTCCCATTGTTGATGCGAATAGGAACATCCTTGACCATTATATTTACATGTAAGGTACATTTGACATGCATTTGGATGGCTTTCCATTCCGCAAGCAATCCGGTTTTTCTCATCAGTTTGTGTGGACTTGAACCCGTAACCTTTGCGCCGCTAAAACAATGCTCTACCAACTGAAATACATTAACGTTATAAGTAATAAATATTATTGAAAAACATCTCTGTCTATTCCACTCAAAGAAGAACAGCATACGGGTTCAGAACTCGGAGAGTGAGTAAGTAGTGACAGAATGTACATTTTTGGGTGAACTTTTCCTTTAAAAGTAGGTGACTATGGAGGCGAATGTTCTCAGTACACCAACAAATTCGGAAGCGAAGTCAGAGAGGCCAAGAGTCAAAGTTTGAAGTGCTCTGTGTTTCCGGCGGGGCTTGCATAAGCAGCCCACACACACAAACACAGCTGAGAGCGCAGGCAGCCAACGCTGGAGCACGGTGCCAAAACCATCACACAGAAAGAGGCATTTCGTGGTTTCAAAGAGTACTATGCGAAAGCGCTTATTATTATCGAGGTTGACCCAAAAGACACGAAAGCAAGCCAAAAGTCTACTCTACGAGTTTTGTAACCGTTTGTGGTTGGTGAACGGAGGCCTGGGTGTCGTGCGGTGAACGTACGAGAGGTTGATCTATCGGCTGCTGAAAGAAATACGTTTGAATGAGTGTGGGTTGGATGAGAGCCCCTCCTCCTCACCACGCTGGGCAGAAATAAATCGGACCGCAGCCGCGCTCACCCTGTCTTTCACGCTGACATGGATCAGTGCTTTTGAACCGTGATGGGGGTCAGCGGGTAAATAAAGCACGAGCGAGTGAATGGAGGGCACAGATATTAGTTCCATGGTGACATTGTGGCTTTGAGCGTGGAGGTGAGATGGACGGGAGGATTTATTGAAGGTTTTAATGGAGGACCCCTGTAACCTAAAGACGCAAGCGTGGAAAACCGAGAATATTCAGGGCTGGAGATGTCTTCAGCGTTTGCAATGAAGGTTTTTACACAAAAGTGAATAAAAGCATTTCACGAAACAAACAGCCATCAAAGGCAGGAAAAGGCAGCATGTCTTTTTTTATTTCAACATCACAAAACATATAAAACTAGTTGTATGTGCATCCATAAGTTTAAAGGGGGTAGAATCCTGGCAAAACAGATCCTTCCCCAATATTACCCCCTTGAAATATAAGCCTGTCGTGTGTAACATACATGTAGTGTTTGTGCCTTTTTTGCAGTGTAGTATGCTATACTGTATATAGTCCCAATTCAATATGAAAATAAATGCAACTGAAACTTTCTATGAAAATATTGCAGATTACATCATCACATTGTGTGGGTTAGATTCTGAACAGCCAAGATTCTTACAAAGCAAGTCAGTTTAAGTTTACCTCTAAATGTCTTACAAAGACTTGCAATGTAATTGAAATTAGTATTTTTATCTCATAAGTTTACATTTAGTATGGGATTACAGCATAGTGATCTAAAACCCATCCCTGTACTTTTTACCCTGGATCTAAAGCAGCACAGACACGTGGCTAATGTTTTACTGCCAAGTTCAGCTCAAATGAAATATTACGGCTAGTTCCAAAATCAGTTAAGCTCCAATAAAAGTAGAGAAGTGTTGAAAATGTGACAATGTGACAATGATCTGTTGATTCTTTCACGCGTGTGGGCTGAAGGCGAACCGCGATAGGCGTTCAATATTCATCACCTCCGGCACTTCCTCGACGACCACCGTAACGAGAGAATGGGCTTGTGGGTAACATAATCATCAAATTAGAGATGATAATCTCACCAGCCAATCAGGAGCTGTGGTTGGCTCCCCTGAGGCCTCCCATTGGCCGTAATAAATTTAGGGCCACTCGGATTGAGTTAAACCCCTCTGCGGTGCCACAATGCATCCGCTTGTCACCATCTCAAGACAGCAAACAAGGTCTCTGTTATTGATACCGGCTATCATTCACACGAAATAAAGGATGCTTCTGCGTGAGCTGCCATTT